>NC_083631.1:19338329-19633329 GCF_963584025.1 Labrus mixtus | reverse complement strand
TATACAGTCCCTAATTAAGGCTCAAACTTCCAGCACAAAGTTACATAGCTACATTGTCTCAGGGGGCTCGACAATTTTTACTAACATCTACAGACCCTTGATAAGGGGAAAGAAACCATTCACACAAAGAAACCCCTCTAAAACGGAGAAAAGAAGGAAACCTTAGATGAGCCATAGCTTGAAGCTCGGTCTGTGAACAGAACCAAAAACATAGGGTAAGAGGAATACAGCACAGTACACTAGTGATTTTGAATTTTAAAGGCTTTATATGCGATTTTTCACACTTACATGTAATAGAAATCAAGTATATCCTCTGAAAATAATTCTGTGAGTCATGACTGTCTACAATGGGTGTAACACCCGAGTCCCACTGTCTGTGATGTTTTCAGAGTTTTCAGAGTCCTATCTTCAGTTTGTTTACATCGCCCGGACGGCCGGCTGACTCCTCCCCTCGTGTATAAAAGTTGTTTAATTGAGGGACTAGAGAAAAGAAGAATAACATACTGTACTCACTGCTTAACTGCGTTTCTAGATCACGCTCATTTCAGGTAAATTTACATGCAGTGTGAAGATACGAGCATAGTAAAGATCGCTAGCATTAGCATGCTAACACAACAATGCACCGCGAGTTGTTTTGGTTTCATGCTGGTGCTCAAGGGCGACATCTGCTGGATCAAAAAATCACATATAAAGCCTTTAAGGCCTAAAACCGGGTCAGGTTGATGTTGACAGAAAAAGTATTTCAGACAGTCAACTTATTATTTAACCTGCTATAAGGAGTTTTTAACTGCCTCGATTTTACAAAGTAATACTGCTGTCTATGTTATCAACAGCCGCAGACCATAAAGGAGAAGATATCTTTTAGTTATTTTAAAAATCTGTAACCTGTCACCCGTTCCAGTGTAGCTACTTAACCTTTGTAGACCGGAAAAAAAACCTTTGTTTACATTTTCTCCTGGAACGTTTCACAGCGATTCCTCCAATACACTTAAAAGTCATGAGGCAGGATGGGATTTGTCTTCTGAGAAAAACTACAAACACACCTTCGGGGAGGAATCAGTGCAAAGATAAGAAGTAACACTTTGTCCACAGGGGTCCTCTGAAATCGACACAAAATGAAAAAGTTCCTCATCGCTGCTTTAACTCCCGGGACAGAAAGGAGCCCTTTCTTCTGTGAGCGTGTAGCAAAATGTGAGGGAATATGAGGTTTAATGAGGACAAGCACCAGCTGATGAAACTGGAGGGTAAATGCAGCTGTTTTTTTTTTCCCTCTGTTGGAAGATGTGTTTTTAGTAACATACAACATGTGAGCAGTAACTTTGGGATCATTAATAGTTCCTTAACTGATCAGTGGAGTGAGTAGACAATGATGCGTAACCAGAGGCGCTGCTTGTCAACAGACACGGCAGGCAACTGCTTGGGGCCCCAGACTAGTAGGGGGCCCCTGATGCAACAACAGTAGGAAACCTCCCCAACGGCGCACTAGCTGACAACACACACTCTCGTTGCCCTGTGAAAACCAAAGTTCAGTCATGAAAGTCAACAAAGAAAAATGAAGAGGAATATATAGGAGAGAAAAAAGAAACAGGAAGTAAGAGGAAGAAGAGTAAGCGTTGGGACACCGGTAGACATGATGGTTAAGAATGCTGTTTGGAGGGGCCCCCAATTGATTTTTAACTAGGGCCCCAACAGACTCTAGAATCGCCACTGTGCGTAACTCTAAAGGACGACGAAAGAACGAACACATGACACTTTCTCAATGAGTCAGTCCTGTTAAATTCACTGAATATTTATCACTACTTTTGGCCCCCTTGTGTTAAGTGGTGCCTCGTACTGAATACTTACAAAATAATCCTTCGTTACCTTTTGAATAACAATGATTTTTTTCTTTCTACTTTTGTCCGGCCCAAGGAGTGTTGACCATCTACAGGCAAAGGGATATCCTTAGAAGATTTTCAGCCAGAAAGTTAGCACAACAATCAGAGATAATAAAGCTATCACAGGAACATCTGAATGAATTTCCCATGAAAAGTGGGCCTGTTCCGATTTTCTCCTGGACCGCTCCAGCCACTCTTGATAGCAAAGTTTTTCTCTCACTGTGTTGTGATGTAATGTATCAGAATCAGAAATACTTCATTAATCCCAGGGTGAAATTCATGTCATGTTGTATGGATCAAACTGTCCTGTATTGTGTCATATTGTGTCTTATCCTGTCTGACTGTATTGTACCAAAGTGTATCAGTGTATGGTATCAGTTCAGATTGTAGCGTCTTGCATCAATTTTAAGGATTTGCAGCTGCTTTCTTCCCGGCTCTCAGGCTGCACCCTGACTTGTCGTAAGTTCAGAAGTAGCTCCATGGCAGGTAATGCAAATTTACAATCTAAGAAATCAACTCTGACGCACAGCAAAGAAATGTTAAAACAGAAGAATCGTACCTTTCGCTATTTGAGGAAGCACAACACAACACGCTGCAGCATCTAAAGGAAGAAGGGAGACAAGTGTGTATAATCTCCTCTGTACTATGTTTCAGGATGGATCTAATTTTAGCGTTCGGAGACAGACAAAACATATGAGCTTTTTAGTATGCAAGGAGCAATATTCCAGTGTTGCAATGCACCAGGAGTTGCCGGTGTTAAAGACAGTTGAGGAAAGAGGCAGGGGCAAATGGCAGCTGTTTTCCATCACTTTAGATTTTACTTGATGCTTTGAAAACAATCGTTATCCACAGCTGAGACACACACTACTTTTTATTTACTTGCCCTCGACGTGACCTGATGGGAACAAAAACAGCTGCATGTAGGTGTGAATGTGTGTGTGTGTGATCAGACAGCACACCTGGCACCGACAGAAGCTTTGATGTCTGAAAGTAAAAAGAAAAAAAAAGAAGCTGTTTGGGATCCTGACTGGCATACGCACATGATAAAAACTACTTTTTCACATTCACCGTGAGTCAACAGCAGACTCAAGTTAATTCATTTCAAGGTTATTCATCCTATTCAATACTCAGAATTTCACATGGCATTGTATTCCTCCTTTCTGTGGTAGCTGTTAGTCGACTGCGGCCACGTTGTTTCCCACTTGGAAACATTTTTTTTTAATTCTTGTGAAATGTATTTTTCTTCTTTTCTTGGCTATTTTTGGATTTGAAGATATTTGGAGGACACTCAGAGTAACTCTTCCATCACATGATAAAGCAGCTTTATTCATGGCATGGTACTAGATTAAAAAAGAAAAAAAGAAAAAGAGAACTCATTTCTAAAAGTTCTGAATTCTCCAACTTCAACATGCTTGAGTTACTGGTTGCATGAACTGGTGACAAAATTTGGAGCTAGACACGGCGCAGTGGGGATCAGCTGGTGGAGTTACGGTTTTGACCTCTGACCCTTTTAGACAATTAAAGTAAAGAGCAACAGAGGGACACACATTTGTCTACAGAGCTGTCAATCATGGCGTTCAACCCCTTTCTATGGTATCCAATCAGAAAGTTCAAACAAAATTAAAAACTAAATCTGAAAAATAAGACACTTTAATTAATTAGCACGATAAAAAAACGAACTGTAACGACAGAGAGAAACTTACTTGATGAGTATTTTGATATTCTAGCATGACCATATGTCCAGTCTGTTAACATGGAGGAGGCGGGTCTTATGAGCTATCCTGCAGCCAGTCACTCGGGGGTGTCAAGATGTTTTTGACTTCACTTTTGGGAGCTGTCATGTAGTCCATCTTTTCATACAGTCTACCACCATATCCCTCCTCCTTCCAGGCTGTGTATGATTGTGTATTGTAATATGTTTGTGCGTGTGTTAACAAATTTGTGTGTGTAGATCATTTGTCAATATTCATAATTTTAATTAATTAATTAACTGCTGGATCTATACTGATATTCTAGATGGACTTTACAGGCCTTGCCAGGGCTTGTTATTTGGGATTTTGCAGTCAGAAAAAAAAAGAAAAAATATTGAGCTGTATTGTCCGCAGAGAGGAGACAAGCTGACACAGATGAGGGGCAAACCTCTGGCTGCACAGCTGGTAATTACTGTATGAGATACTGTACAGCCCCCCCCCCCCTTCCTCAGTTCTGCTGCAATGCGAACTGATGGCATTTACCCACGGGTCTGTCACTGTGACATTAGCTCAGCTTTACACTCAGCAGAATGAAAAGAGCATGGCAATCACATCACATGGCTGACGTATAGACAGGAAATGGTGATTAGAGTGGAGAACAAAAGCATTTAATCCCTCAGGTTTCAATTATGGGATTTAATTATAGCAAGAGCCAAGCACGCTGTCTTTATGTTTTTCTGTGTGTGTCAAGCTGAAACATGTATATGGAATGACTCGAGGGAAAATGTATGCTAAGTAATGCAGAGGCTGTGTTTATTCTGAGTGATACACAGGAGAAGGAAGAGTTAGGTCACGATGTGTTGCATTGCTCCTGCTTTAGGTTGTCTTTGTCTCATCATTGCAATGTGTAGCATCGTTCTTTTACGGGTCAATTTTCAACGTGTTTTCCAAGGTTGCACTAGAAAAGCAAAATCTTCACTCTGCAGAGGCCAAAGCTGAGTTTCTTAAGTCCAGCTCTGTCTGTCCACCGTTTGACTGTCTGAATTTCTGCGTCTTTTGATCACAATTTTCATTTGGCAGAATTCATTGAAAGAATAATTTATGATGCGCAGCCAACTCCACCCGGGTGGTCACGGCACAGAGTGAACAAAAAAATGTTGAAGAAAGAAGAAATCGGTCGCTCTCCTGGTAGAGCGTGGGATATCCTTATCCTAACAGTTTCCTAAGTCTTTGAATGTCATCCCTTTTTTTCCTCTTTCCCCACAGTTCATTTGTTCTTAAGCTTTCTCTGTCAAAAGCAAAGGGCTAAAAAAAACTTTAAAACAACAAAAGAATGGATGCAAATTGAAGTTGTGCTCGTGTGTAAAATACAAAAGTAAGTTAAAGGATCCAACGCTCCTAAAGCAGCAGCCAGAATCCTCCATGTGTAGCTTCAACGTGTCTATTTTAGCCTGAGAGGAACACAGATTATTTGCACATTTAGCTTTCAATAATTTAGGGATTCTGCCTCAATCTCTCATAATCCTGCAAAATTGCTTTTGAAAATAAGCAAGAACATGTAGTGATGATATTCTATGTTTGGTTGTCCTCAGTTTTCCGGGGCTGGATTTACCAAGAAATGCTCAATCTGTGTGTACTGGCGCCTGATTGACTGAGATTGATGCTCATCACCGCCTCTGAACCGTTAAGACTGTGGTTCATAACCCCGCTCCTTTTTTTGTGCTGCTGTCTTGGACAGAGAGATTTTTTATTTTTTATTTAAAACAGAAGAAAGGAGCTGTTACTATGACTGAAATAAACAAGGATAACCCTTATTATATACTTTATTATTGTCTTATTGTCTGATAGGACAAACTTCCTAAAGGGAATAACAAAGGGTATCGCATCGCATAATATTGTATTGTATTGTATCGTATCGTATTATAACGTATAATATTGTATTGTATCGTATCGTATTATAACGTATAATATTGTATTGTATTGTATCGCATCCTTTAACATTGCATAATAACACATGGTATTGTATAGTATAATATCTTGTTATATATTGATAACTTTGGGAAAGTCACAGGTTAATGGTAGACATAAAGAAGATAAAGTACATGACATATAAAAGCTGCAGAAAATGAGTTCCAGAGTAGAGAAAGAAAGAGAAAGGGAGAGACACAGGGCAGGAGGAGGCAAAGTCACTGTTAATATTAATGTTAATATAAATTAATACGGTTAATGCCGCCTAATTCTCATTTTAATATTTTTATAGAACAAATGAGCGTTTGCTTGCAGCTGCAGCTCAAATCCAAGGTTGATAAAAAACAAACAAGAACATCTATCCACTTCTATATGTGTGTCAGGTATAAATCTAAGTCTAATTGCTTCATGTTTTTGTCTAGTAATCAGGTTTTCTGCTTTCATTCAACAAATGTTTCTCCCTGTGATACAGTCGTCTCTTAGCTCTCGTAAATCTTTGTGTAAAGTGTTTACACTTACTCGTAAAGGCAAGGAATTTTCCAGGAAACTGGGAGCATAAATAGCGTGACCTTGGTTATTCAAGCTTGTAAATCTGGCCTCTAAATTTTAAGAGTTTTTGTACGGGACGCACAGATGAATAAGCTGAACATCTTTATCTGACATGTTGCAACTTAGGCTGAAACACAAAGTGGAAGTCAAAGACAAGATATGTCAAAATGACACCAAAAACAAAAAAGAAACAGGTGCACCGATATAGATGAGGACTAACTGTACACCGGGCCCAGGTGAACCCCGTCCCCCGATTGCTTGACCGGAGTCCACAACAGAAAGAAGAACCAGCAAAACAGAAACACCTAGTGGTGGACTAATTGTTATTTTGTGTCAGCCCTGATATTCCCAATCAGTGCATCTCTAGTAATTGTGGTTAGAACAAGTTAGACTGGATTCACATACAGTGAACAGGACTTAGAGATCGGACGGGGGTTGAACTGTCAGAAACCTGCTCAAACTTTCTCCCCACACCACCTCCTTTTATAAAAAACGCATTCCCTTTTCTTCCTTCTGAGATACTAAACAAAAAAATTTAGATTTTAAGCAGCGGTTCTTCCTCACTGAGAGGACAAAGCTGCTCATAAAGAACGTCTCCTGTGCTGAATTATTAATAGTAAAAAAGTGCTTCTCTTCCAAAGAGCAGGGATCAGCGCCCCACAGGGGTCCTCTGAGTTTCCAGGGCCTTAAAAAAAAAACACCCTAACTGCACTACTTTGTTCAGCTGTAATTCTTATCACCCAGACTGGCTTTATAGTGTACCTTCAGAGACAGTCAATAGAAACAGGATCAATGCGTATAGTGTCTGAAGAGGCTCCTCTGTAAAACACTGTAAAGTAAAGTGAGACTTTAGAGACATTTTTCTCTATCGCTGCAGCAGTGACTCAGGGGAAAGGGAGAGGAGCTTATTTTGTTATTTATTCCATTTTAATGACAGATTTGATTGTTCATGTCAGTTCAGTAGTGTCCCCTATAGACAAGAACGTCTTCATCAGAGTAATTACAAGTGAAACTGGTAGTGGAGGGAAGTGCCTCAAACCTGCGTTCTGTTTAATGTTCACCTGGGGACTTCAAGGGTGCCCATTTTTTTTCCAATGGTGTTGAAGTCAATGAGAAAATTAGCCTATTTTTTTTACTTGATTTATCATGTCAGTAAACATTTCCTCCGTATGAGATTATGATCTTTATCACCTCAGGGAGCACCAACGGGGATTTCAACAAAAGATATTTGGTCGCAAAACAGGATGAAAAAAGGATCTTTTGGGAAGTTAAGACTGTGAAATTGGAGGAGATAACATCACTTCACTCAAAATTTGAGGTCATTTATTTTGTACTTTGTACTTTTGTACTTGCATTTCTTATTTCTGCTTACTGACTTATTTCTTTAATACTTTTAGATCTAACATGTCAGCATATTTTTTCACATGCATTCTTCTCTGTGATCGTGAAATGGCTGTTTTAGAATTCACAGAATTCTTCAGTGACGGAAGAAAGTGAAAAACTTAAAAAGGCAAAATCTTCCTTTAAAGGTGCACTGTGGAGTTTTGGTGGTGAAATTTGAAAGTGAGAGAAGTGAGACAATTCGATCCTATACTTTCTGAACTAAATACACAAACTTTACTCAAAGAAAAATTGGGTAACTGGACACTGATTGGAGCTAAAAAGCTACCAGGAGAGTTGTGGTTTCACTGACGTGGACTCTCCACCATAACGTCTCGTGTATCATTTTATCTTCAAACAGTTACAGGGACAAATTTTCCTCTTTGGACACTTTATGTATAAAGTTATGAACATAAACCACAGAATCTGTACACTTCTCCAACTTTCACATTTCTCTACCAAAACTCCACAGCGCACCTTTAACTTCTGTGGGAGCTTTGCTTCTCAGTCTCTTGCTGATTGTATTAGATGTAGGTATTAAGTGTACTACGCTGCAGATCGAAACAATAAGCTTGTTTTTTTCTTTTTTTTTGCTGCAGGTGTTCATACCTCTGATCTTTCGTAACCTTCCAATGAAATTGAGTTTGTTCGCTGTGTTTCAACATAGATTTGATGCATTTCCTTCTTTTTTTTTTTTTTTAACCATCAGGGAGTTTAGGATTGTTGAGAGGTCATTGAAAATGTAATAACTGGAATATTATCATCATCATCCCCCTTGGAAAGTCTGCCAAACTCTGAAGCCCTTTGGTAGCTGCTCTGACATTAGATCTTAACTTTTCCTCTTTCCTCCTAACAGCCTCAAGATTAAGGTGCTTGTGGGAACTGTCAGCGATAATTCCCCGTTTCTTTGAGGCGAAGGATTTACTTTAAGTATGTGAGAGAATTCTGTAAACAGCCTCGTGTTTTTCACCTCTCTGATCCAAAACTTAAGATGCTCGTCGCGAAGTCAGTCAAAGTGAAACAAGGATGGAGGTGAATCTTTTTTTTTTTTTTTTTACTATCTCACCTCACCTGGAGTGTCACAACTCCAGAAACTGAAATAAGAGTCGTGTTATCCGTACGACAGTATAGGCTCAGACTCGAGTGTGATTTTGGAAAAGGAAACAGAGTGTTCGGGCACGTACTGCGAGGAGGCGCGGGGCCCTCCCCTTGGTCGGTCCGGTGCAGGGAGGCGTGGAGCAACCTGAGGAAGACAGCAGACTACAGTCTGCTTTGCTTTGACATGCAGTCTCCTCTGGGACACCCCGACAGCTATCCCATCAATCGAGAGCCAGAGAGTTTCAAAAGTTTGTTTAGTCTTTTAAGTATTTGTTCTCTTTTTTTTATCTCAGTTCTAAATGTCACCTTTATAGGAGGAAAGGATTTTTCCTCTTAGTCCTAAACAACAAAACAACTCACTAGCTGTAAAGAAAAAGGTTTCTGGAAAAGTCACCTTCATTAAAGGCTTTATATGCGAGTTTTTTGATCCAGCAGATGTCGCCCTTGAGCACCAGCATGAAACCAAAACAACTCGCGGTGCATTGTTGTGTTAGCATGCTAATGCTAGCGATCTTTATTATGCTCGTATCTTCACACTGCATGTAAATTTACCTGAAATGAGCGTGATCTAGAAACACAGTTAAGCAGTGAGTACAGTATGTTATTCTTCTTTTCTCTAGTCCCTCAATTAAACAACTTTTATACGCGAGGGGAGGAGTCAGCCGGCCGTCCAGGCGATGTAAACAAACTGAAGATAGGACTCTGAAAACTCTGAAAACATCACAGACAGTGGGACTCGGGTGTTACAGCCATTGTAGACAGTCATGACTCACAGAGTTATTTTCAGAGGATATACTTGATTTCTATTATATTTAAGTGTGAAAAATCGCATATTAAGCCTTTAATCAACTAAATGTAAGATGTAGGTTCAAAGTGAAAGGTTGTTGGATAATTCTTGAACTATTTGGCTAAATTCACAACCTGATCACCTTCATCAACATTCAACCAGAGCTGGTTACACATCCGTTAATCTGTTAACTGTTAATACGCTAAGTCAATATTTGTTATACATATGTAACGTGGACTTTCATTTAAAAAATGATGAGCAGAACCAAACAGATCCAACCACGGAGGGGATCAACAAGAACAGTCCCTTATCGATTGATGTTTTGACAGCATTGTGTTTAGTCCCGGAGCTGAGGCGGGCCTTAAACCTTCTGGCAAAAATCTAGAAGTGACCACCTGTCAGTCAACTCGGCCACACCCCTAATTATGTAAAAATCTGAATACCTCTTGGCTTGAATATAATCAAAATGGATGGGTTATAAAAAAGAGATGAACCACCTTTAGTGTTTACTGAATACCGATGAAGAAATTATTTATTGATAGCATATTTGTTTTTTGAACCAGGCTATAAAGGTGTTAATTTCTGCATAAAAAATGGCTGTTTAATATGGGACCTAATGGGTTCCATCATCTTCTCTTAAATCTTCCTGAATTTGAAAAGCTGCAAGGCTCACCATGCGCAGCAGGAACACTGGCATGATTTCTGAAGTCTGTGCAGCTCTGGGCCTTAGTGCGTGTGCATGTGTGTGTGTACCTGTACACACTACACTGCACACAGTCAGAGCTTGTCCGAGGTAACATGCGGCCTGCAGGGGTTTGGTGGGAGCTGAGGACAAGTGAGGAAGACAGAGAAAGAAGAAACAATAAAGTATAACAAAGAAACTCTGGGAGCTCAAAACTGTCAATCAAATGGAAAGTCAGACCGGTTTTGTTTGATCAAAAGTTATTGTGGTGTGACATCAATACAGAGTTACTTTCTACATGTTTGGTTTTGAGTCTCGGCTACAGGTTTGCAAAACGGACAGTGGTTTTCTAGAATGATTTTGTACGTGTAGAACGGGGAAATTGTATACATATAATAGTGTACAGACTACGCTCCAGCAACGGCAAACTTTTCTTCTACCTGAATAGAGGCAACCTATTTTCTTCTGTCAAAAGTTTTCAATAAAGGGTCGGCCGTACCTCACTCTGTAGGGACTTGGGTTGGGATCTGGAGGGTCACCGGTTCAAGTCCTTGCATGGACCAAATTTGGAAATTAGGACTGATTGCTGCCAGTTCAACTCCTACGTGTTGCTAAGGTAACCCCCAACTGCTTTGGGCGCCAGTAAATCACCGTATAATGCATTTCTATAGGCCCCCATTTTCTGCTTTTGGGCCAATATGTGTGAAGCATGTATCACAGTAAAAGTTCAATTTTCACTTTTGATTAATAATGTGTTTAAAACTAGATTTAAAATAATATGGTATCGGCGTAAAACAGTTATGATGCGTCCAACCTAATTAAGGTCAAATGGATGTCTATCTGAAAAGAAGAGGGGCCAGATGCTCCTGGCAATCAGGATCCTGTTTCAAGCCTTTTATGCTAAGCTACGATAACAGCTGTTAGCTGTACAGTAGCTCCATATTAAACACACTTTCTGAAGCACCAGTCTTTAGCTGATTTATAATACAGACGCCTCTTTGTGACCAACAAAAGCAAATGAGAACACCATCGAGTAGTTTGAATAATCGGGTAGGTGAAATAGCCTTTTTCCATGGCAAAGAGTCACAGTGACATTTGGGAGAGTAAAGAAAAACAGAATGAGCTTCAAGATCGGAAAAACCCAACTTTGTGTGTCCAGGACAAAATCAACACAGAGCTAAGATGAACCATTTGGACTACAAGAGGCACCAAAATTGAAAGAACCGAAAAAAAAATCCTCACAGGAACTTTAAGACTGTTTCCCAGTTTCTCATCCAACTCTTGGCAATCCAAACCAACAGGCATACTTTTCAAAGAGTTGGACAACAACATGGGCAGATGGGGCTGAGCTCAGGGATTGTAGATGTTGGTATAAAAACTGGAGAACGGTGAAACACTCGCTCACACCAAGAGTGATCAGCGCATACCGCGGATCTGCAGCGGATAAGCGTAGCGTGGTGACACTCCAGCCAAAACTTAATGAATCATCATCAGCAGCAGCTGTTGCATAACCAAATGGTCCAGTTCAACGCTCAACTTTTATAGACTTTAATCTGATGTAACAGGTGATAAAACTTAATGAAGAAATTCATTATAAACTATCCAACGTCATTAATGTACCAACAACAAGTGAGTCAGATGCTACACAAAGCTCTGTTCTAGCTCGGCCGACGAGGACAGCAAAGTTGTCTTTCTTCAGATGCTGCAGGTGTGTGTTTGTGTTGGTTGAAGGTAAACTCAGGGGAAAGGACTCGCTGCTCGCGGCTTCATGTCATCCAACACCGCAGGCTCCGACAAAGCTGGTCCATGTTATGAGTTCCAGGTGTCTGTTACTGTGGACGTGGGCGGCTTCAGGATCCCTAAAGGAATATTTGAGTTTTATAACGAGGAGGGCTGCGCTGCTTGCGGAGTCAGATCCATGAAGGATCAATAACACAGGAAGCCCTTCTCACTTTCTCTTTTCCTGTTCTCGAGGCTATGCAAGATGCAAATAGCGGGCTCTAATTTTATCATCATTTTCTTTCAACCTATCAAAGCTTAAAAAAAAAACAATCAAGTCAGCACCTGAAAACAACAACTCAGTGCATGAGTCAGAAGGGAGTGCGGTCAGGGATTTCAACATGAACATGTCCTTGGGATAAGGGATGACTCTGCCTTCTTCATGACTCTCCACATCCGATAATGCCGAACCAGCAGAAACCCTCGGCTCTCCTTCACCGTCCTGCCACGATAAAATACAGGAAAACCTCCAACAGCTCAATAAGTCCTGTCAGGGATTCTCAGTTTTTCTGTATTTGGAGCTAGACTCTGTTTAGAGGAAATTAATAAGCGCATACAAGGACTTACAGACGCATACTACACCTACTGTGAAGTGTGGAAAGAGGAAACCTTAGCGGACTTTAGGTGTGATATCGCAGCTGTTAAACTATAATCGAAACAAACATGGAAAATAAAATGAATTAGGAGCTGGACTGCAAACAAGAGGCGAGTGAAAACAACGCAGCTGCATTACTCGATTGTTTCTTAGCTCTGGACCTTGTAGACGGCGTCCTGTTACAGCGGTCTGACGGACACCATCTTCGGCTTCCCTGAGCCGCCAGCCCGTTCCCCTTTTTATTCAATTCAGATATTTGGGTATATATTGGGTAGCGCTGGTGGTTGACTGTCTCCTCCGTCTCCTGACCAGGTGCGTCCAATTTTCAAACATCAGCCACTTCTGACGTTCACCAGAAGCCGTCAGCGCTGGGAGTTGTAGTTTCTTCCCAAAAACATTAAAACCAGCTCTTATAATAAAGAAAGAAAAAAAAATAAAGATCTATCCGTCACACAGCCTAAAGATGATATTGAGATGCTTTCAATGCTTTTTTCTTTCCACACTAAGTTGATTTATCATAATGTCAAACAAACGTAAGGTATATTAAAGCCTTATTAGTTGACAACTTAGCTGGCCATACAAACAACGCTGAAAAACATCATTTTGAAAATCCTGCAGGGAACAATTTACAGACCGTTTTTTTTTTTCTCAAATATTCCCGCTTAGTATGACATTGGCAACTGTAAGCGAACTATTTAGAAAAAAACAAGTCCAGCATTGTTTGCCTCCTTTTCCAAAGACAGATGGGAAGACCTGCAGTTGGACAGTGGAGGAGGAAGCTGCTTTTTTTTCTTTTCTTTGTGTGCTCAGAATTGAGCCGTCTTCAACTTTTTGGTGCTCTGGGCGATTCTCCAGAAACTGCAAGGCAAGCTGAGTGAATGAAAGTGAGGCGCCTGGAGCTCCAAGCAGCACACAAAATGCTTCAAAAGATCCAAAACAATTACAAAAAGGTGCTTCAGACTGCTAACAATTGCAGACGGTGTAATCACAGCCATCAAACTATAATGGGAGCAGGAGAATCATCACTGGTAATGGTCATTTGGAAGAGCTTGTTTAAGTATTTATACTTTCTTACAGCTGTTTTAAAACCTCTATTCTGACATACACATTTATTTGGCGCAAATTATCCCTGTGCTTTCCTCTCCCTCTTTCTCTCAATAGGGTCCCCAGGGGGTCTCTCATACCGGGACGCTACAGCCGATTCCCCATAGCTCCTCTAAAGCAGGACAGCAAGCATAATGACTCCAATTAAGTCCAATCCTCGCACAAAAATCATTTCCATTAACAGAACACATCTTGTTGTATCATTTCATTTTACATACTGATTTAAAAAATTGGGCAACGAAACGTTTAAAATTTGAGAATTTGCAACACGAGTCTGTTTGAAAAGCCACAGTATTTACATCACGCTGTAATAAAATTACAAAAATCCTTCAGAGGGATGATGTCCCGCATCGGAGCAGAATCTGTGTCAGGTTAAAGAGCTCACAGCTTTTGAAATTCACATTTCCTCTTGCCATTTCTGCTGTACTGCAGACCCCCTTCTAGGAGCTGTCAAATGCGGCATTTTGTACAGTTTTATAGCTCTAAATCTTTTGACTTTACTCCCAGGCGGCCGTTGCTCCGTCCATTTTAACATACAGCGTTTGGTTAGTATACAAACTTTTGCTAAAAAGCACCAAACACCAAAATGACAAATAATTAAAATCGAACCAAAGTAGCAGACGAATGGATCAGTTTGACCAGCTGCTGTTTCTACCATGATACCAGCGAAGAGTTAATGTGAGACAGTACACTGAAGAGTAAAGAGATCACTGAAGTCCTCTAAGAATTCAGTCTCTGGGAGCCATAGGCTTCATGTCGGGGGAACAACGCTGTGTTGTTCCATCAATAAGTTGTTCATTTCACAGGACAGGGCAAACCAAGTTTATTTGTGTAGCACAGCACATTTCAGCAACAAGGCAATTCAAAGTGCTTCACACAAGACATCAAAAGCATCACGAGGACTTTGATCTACTCATGTCAAGGAGATGTCTGCAGGATTTCTTCCACCGGGGACCATGAAGAAATGCATCCAACACTGGCTGAGATGCTTCAGTCCTGACAAAAGTCGGGGACTGACTTAAGACTGCAGCTAAAGTCACAACTGGAGCCATGCAGCTGTTGTTAAAAAGATTGTAGAAAATGATCTCCAAACATGTCTAAAACACAATTTCCTCTCCTGTACTTTATGTGATGACTGTATAATAGAAACAGTAGCAGGGCTGCCTTGTAGCTGCAGCAGAGTCTACTAAACTACGCCAGTGCATGAGAAAGTGCCGACTTGCTTGAAAGCGTCATTAATGGTGATTGTGAACGTCGGGCTGCAGGGAGTCATAGTGGAAACACATCCTGTGATGTTGAGGCCACAGGGTTGAGTTATTGTGCAGCAGCGTGGTTTACCGCCTTAGTGACTGAAGGGAAAAACCCCTCAGGCAAACCACGGCGAGGGCAACCTCTTCAACAATCTCACACGGACCGCAGTAATATTTCCCCCGCATGCATAATGCAATAGTGAAATTTAATAACAAGAGAAAACGAATGACGAGTAAAGACTTCAGCTTCATAATGGTCCACTGTTATCAAATCAAGGGACGGTGCGGCTGAGAATTACTGGGCCTCTGCACTGTGCCTGCCCCTGAAATGTAACTTAATCTGTGGAGAAAAAAAAAGTCATGTCCAACCATTCAGAAACTAAACACAACTCCCATTCCTATAAGTTACCAAAAAGCCTGAACTAAACGCATTAACGTCTGTGAAAGACAACTCTTTTTTTTCAGCCTGCACAGCAAAACCTCAAAACAAATTTATCCCCCACATTTTTTAAAGTGTTAGTTGCAAAATCATTCATTTTTAAATCGGATTTGTTTGCAGAATTTAGTTCATACCAATTTGATTGCATTCAAAAGGCTTGATCAGCAAGAAATAGAAACATATTTCAATGTGATTTACTTGCAATTTAGGGGAATTTAGTTTGCTCAAATAACAACATAATGATGCAGATTTGTAAGTCTGTCCTCGAGAGGGAAAAGGAACTACTTTGAAAATATTTGTTGAATGGAGGTCAGTTCATTATCATTTTCCTGAGTTGTGATTCAGGTCGTCAGGGAATCTCAACGCTGATTGGCTTTGGTGACACAGAGTCAAGCAGATTTGTGTCTCAAGTTCAAATGTTTGGTCTGTAACTGACAGTTAGCTTCACTCATGCAGAGAAAAATACTACAAACGGACACAAGAACGCTTCCCATGCTGTACAGATTCTACACTCCTATGATGAATCTATAAATAGAGATTGAACGGTGTGAAGCAGAGAGAGAGAGAGAGAGAGAGAGGCTTCCAGTAAGAGGTTTTACCTTTTAAGTATTAAATTCTGACAGCTGGTAAGAGAAGTTTGACTGTGAAAAGAATACCCACTTGGCACAACTGGGGAGACCAGAGAGAAAAAAACAAAAACAAAATGCAAATGATTTGCGGGACTCCATTGACCTCAAAGTTGTCTTCCACAAATGACTCCCTAAATCATCTTATTTGCTGCCTGAGGCGATAACTGGATGCAATTTACACGCTGTGAAAAACAGGAAAGACGAGCCTGAATGCCATTAAGCCGTTTCCTCTGGACATTATGTTTGCATCCAGCACAGCATTCAATGTGAGTACGAGGGAGACAACGTGCATGTCGTCATGTCCTTACACTGAGAACACTGAAAAGTTAAATCTTAATTAACACACGTATAATGCATGTTTCAAAATATTGTCTGGAGATCATTTCGATTAGAGATCATAATGTATTAAAACAACATGCTTACTGTAGATCTGTTTTTAAAAATGACACAAAACTGCGTTTGAGAAGAATCCTTAAAAGAAGATAAGATGGAGATCCATGCAAACCACAGGGGACACAACAATAACAAGCTTTCATCATCATTGGTTCACACACTCAGATCTACATTGTATAATTACTGTTGTTGGGCCACGCAGGCTTAGGACAGTCAAACCATGGACTTTGAGTTATTTACTGAGATGGCCTAAAAGAACTCTTTATCCCAGAATTCCCTGCGGCACTTCACACCTACGTGTGACGTAAAGGGGGGACCGGAACCTGAGGGAGACCCCACAGGAAGGCGGCCAGGTGATAAAACTCTGAGACTCCCCTCGTTCATCCTCTTTCCACGCGCCGACTTAAAGTGCTCGGAGATACAAGCTCACCTCCTGTTTCCTGCAACAAACTTCCTTTGTTTTAAAGTTTTGGCGCGCAGGTAATCCGCGGCCGGCAGTGTTCCAAATTCCGAGCTCGGATTGTCCAGTGAACGCATCTCAGTTTCTCGGAGAGTGTTAGGCTATAACAGTTAATCAGAAAGATAACGGCCTTATTCCGTCCTGCACGAAAGGACATAAACGGACATCTTTCCCCTCGACGGAGAACCAACGAAGCCGCTCTTGCCGTAAGGAACCCTCGCCGCCATCAGACGCCTCTACACCAGGACGGACAGAAGATCTGTTTTTATCGCCGGACTCCCCTTTCCTTCACCAATCGCAGGCAAAGCGATCCACAAGTGAGGCTTAATTAGGTCTGGGCAGAATTAGCTTTAGAGAGTGTTTTTTTTTTTTACAATTGTTTGATTTGTGCAGAAACTGTCATTTTTATCTTTGTTGGACCGCTGCGTCCTGAGTTTTACCGACTTAAAACTCTTGTTGTTGTTTCGGACCGCTGCGTCCTATATGTGTTCAGCGTAACAGCGTTATAACCGGGTATTATTCTTCTGATCAGAAAGACCAGTGTAAGCCGTATTAACTTGAATTCGGCCACTGGTTTGTTTCTGTGAATGAAGGGAATTACTCCGAGTTGTGACGCGGGAGTTAGACTGTGATCCGGCCTCTTCAGGCACGCATTTCTCTCTTCCTCTACGCTCCTCTTTTCCTCCCATTTTCTCCCCTCTTTCTTTCACACACATATTCTCGGGGAGACGTATATCGGGAGACTAACTCCCCCACCGCGCCATTACGCACATAGGCCATACATGCGCACACACAAAGAGAGAGATTTATACACTCAGGCTATCCAGACGCCTCAGAGACACATATCGTGTAGGGCCGAACTCGGTCCCTTGCAGACATTAAGGCCACATTAGGTCTTTGTTAGGCGTGCGCCATCGGAAAGGCGACCACGCGGGACGGAGTAACCTCCCCCCCTCTCTCTTACGCACACGCACGCATATACCCAGGCCTTTGTTAAGTGCGCCATCGTGAGCGACCACGTGGGACGAAGTGATCTCCCCCTTTTCTTCTTCCCCCCCTCTCTCTCTCTCTCTCACACACACACACACACACACACACACACACATTCACACCCCTTCCACAAGCCTTGCTTGGTAATGTTTGTTTGCTTAGATTAGTTTATAATAGTTATTTGTTGGATTAAGTTCATTGATTTTGGATTGATGTTGCTTTGTTTAAATAAATTCTGTTATAATTTAAGAGAGCAGTTGTTCGTGATTACTGGTTGTATTTGCATTGTGATATAAGCTGGGTGCGAAGGCTTTGTGTACGGATTTCACGCCTTCAATTTATTAAATATAGTTATTAATTATTAATAATATTAGTAATTAAATAACTAATCTGAGACTGATTTGAGTAATACTTTGGTTATATTTCCCTGAGTACAGGGTGGTGCCCCAAAACGAGATTAAACACAGTTTAATGATATTTTATTTATATTATTAATAATTAGAAATAATTATTAAAGAATATAACCAAAGTTGACTTGATACAACCCCAACACTGTCTTCAATCAAAATCTGTCTGGAGGAGCTGCATGTTACATTTCAGTTTTCTGTTTCTCATCTTGTCTGTACTGGGACTAACAGTTCTTATACATGTCTAGGATTTCTTATTCGATTTTCTTGACGCCTGAAGGTGGGAGCGTAAACTGCTACAGAAGAGTCCAAATCAAATATCAAATCTTAATGTCACCCTATGTTTGCTCTTTTCAGTGAGTCTTCTTTATTGCCCATTAGCACTACGATTCCTATCACTGTTCCACAACTCGTCCTCCAGCAGCAGGAGAATGAAAAAAATAAGTCGAATCCATCTGGAACTTGACCCCCGAGGCGATTAAACAAACATGACCTCAATCTTTCTCCTTGGCATCTGCCGGAGAGCCACCTGTTAGCGATCTGCTAATTTGACACTCTCAGGAGAGATAATGGATGGGTGTTTGAAAGCGGGCTGACAAGAGACTCTTCAGAGTTTCACTGTGCGCTATTGCTATGCAAAACCACTTCATAGCCTGTAGCGATATTCATAAAAAATATTCAGATTGAGTTGCATGTGAAGGGTCTTGTGAGAGCGGGTTTATTCTGTACCACTGTCTATGGGGAAACATACTGTATTGGTGTGATACATCAGCGCACGAGGGGAGGAAAGGAAGCTGGCGTCTTCACGGAGTTCGACAGCGTTCGGATCAGATGCAGAAGAGTCTCCTTTGATCTTTACACCATCCACACTCCATCTCCCCCCCCTTTTAGCCTCGTCTTCCTCAGGTCAGGGGTGCGGAGCTGATGTGATCCCGCTTTGTATGTCGGAGAGCCTGCGAATTGTCATTATTTATGAATTCACAGCAGTGAGAAACAGGCCTCCTGGCTCTACATGCATCAGGAGGAAGGCAGGAAGGATCCCCCAGAGGAGCCTAGTTCAAAGCCATCAGCTGCCGGAGCCTGAGACCACAACTGAGAGATTTCTGAACTGCGGGGAAACCACAGGGCACATGTGGGCCTACGAGTGCAGATACTGCGTGTCAGTAATGTTTCATGAGGATAGAGGTGTGACATGGGTAAAATCCTATCATGGTCTATGTATCTTGAATCCTTTTCTTCCTTCTGTTTGAACATGTTGGTTTATACACTGCTGTAAGACCTCTGTGCAACCTCCATCTGCAGGAAACCAAACTGTACTTTTCAATACGAGTTCAAACAACGTTTCCTTGCTCACGATATAAATGAAAAACAGTGTTTGCACAAAAGATTTGTTAGTGACAAACAAATCAGTGCTGAAGACCAAATTGAACCACCTTTATCCAAAAGTGTCTGATCTTGTGCCCCTATCGCCGGTCAATAAAGATGTTTTTATGATCTGATATGTTTAGAAGAATGGTTTGAATTTCTTTGGAAAAAACCTTGAATTATTCTCCTGCTAAAAATTAAATCAAAAGATTGTGATAACAGTGAAGCTTAACCTCCCCCAGTATGTTTACGAGGCTTAGACAAAAGATTGGAGAGAAAGATTGAAAATCTGAACACCAATAGTTGTTAACTCATTAAATTACTTTCTATATATCTTGATTGCTTGATTGAGTGCTTTTACAAGGATATTGTTGCTGTACAATTACTCGACTTGTTGAAGTCATTTCTAAACTTTTATAGTGTCAGCAGCAATGAGCGGAAGGGTCACCAGTGGTCTTATGAACTTGCTGTCCTGTTTTAAGTTTGTGATGGTTTACATTTTTCGATATGCCCAAGCTCACTATGTGGCCAATGCAACCGCAGGAAATGTTTTTGCATTAAAGTTACTGACATCAACCGAGATTGAACTTGATTTCAAAGGAATCACAAATTCCCTCCTGATCTCTCTTCATATCGTCAGTATCCTAAGTGAAGATGCAGAGTGACTGACAAAGCAGCAGTGCTGGGTCAGTTAAAGTAGGGTTAATGTGCGACCCATATAGTTACTGCTTCTTTAATGATCACCCAACCCATTCAGATTGTGGCCTTCAGTGCAGCCTCTATGCAGACAATGATGTGATATATGCTATACCTCTTTAATTAGAGCCTGTGTTGGAGATAATGAGCTACCTGGTTGAGTGCCCTATCAGCACTTCTCTCAGAAGGTTTGACATTTACTGAACTGCCTGGATGTGGAGTTAGAAGTGTAACGTGTTTGAGTGCAGGACGGTTTATTCTCTTGGACAAAAAGGAAGCTAGGGATAAAAATACCCCACTTGTGCTCATCTATTTCGGGCAGTGATTTGGCAATAGGTAATGAGAAAGAGACAGAGAGTATAAAATGAGTGCAGCGTGGAGCAGTAGTGGCTGAGATTACAGATGACAGATGGTGATGAGCAGGGAGCGGATTAGAGCAGCAGGTTGAATGTGGACAGAGGGAAAAAAATAATATAAATCAGGTTAATCCCTCCAATGGATTTCTACCTTTAAACCCAGTGGACACATCATAAATAAATTCAATTCTATTTAACTCTATGGAATACGTCATTGATATTATCGTGTGATTTATTTTTCTTCTTCTGTATTTCCAAATGGGGGAAAAAAGATTACCTGATGTCAGTTTCTGATGTAAAGTCAAGAGGATGATGACATTCTCGGCAATATTACTATTCATAAGTAAAAAGGCTGAAGACAGCTCAGCTTCAATGAGATTCATCAGTGAGATTCACATTTATGCCAGTAAAAGTCTGACGACGTGATGTGTTTTTTTAACAGCCAGTTAAACTCATTAAAGCAGGAAACTTTTGGCATGTAGTTAACAAGCAGAAATCCACTGCTGAGCCTTATGGTGAAGGATGTAGTTCGTCCAAGAGGAAGCTGCCGCCAAGGAGTATTTCATAGGATGGAAAAATCATCCGGTTTAAACTTGGAACGCTCTCAGTGAGAGCTCAAAGTAAAGTCAGTGGACACCTGACGGATTACACCTATCTGATCTTGATCGACATCCAATGTTGAGACAACCACGGGCATTTAACATGTGGAGTTGGACCTCCTGTTTTACAGTACGACTTTCCCCAGGATTCTGAAATTATGTCTGGGGAAATGTGTGCCCATTACAGCCAAAGATCTCCAACTGGATTGAAGTTACAAATCTGCGTAGGCAAGTCAGGTTTCGAGACATGAAACCCTCCCAAGTTATTCCTTAAACTGGTGCCATGAAGAAGACATTTAGCAAAATGTCTTTGAATCTTGTATGAGGAAGATCCACTAACTGGAAGTCAATACCCTAAAAAATAACCAAAAAAACACTATTCCTTCCTTAGGGCGGTTGTGGTAGATTTGGTCGTCTCTCACCTGAAAGCTCGGGGGTTCGATCCCCAGCTCCTGCAGATGCATGGCTGATGTGTCCTTAGGCAAGACGCTTAACCCCAAGTTTATCCCTCTGCTTTATGAAAGGTATGATGAAAGGTAAGTTTGAGCTACATATTTCTGCAATCATTGGCCCGGCACTGTGAGTTTTCAGGGTCTTCACGGTTGAACTGTTGTTGCTTCAAATGTTTTTTTCCTGCACAAGTCTATATGATATGATTAAGTACGATATAATGCAGTAAGATATGATATAAAACAATACAATACGATATATACTACGACACAATGTGATAAGAAAAGATACAATACAATAAAAAAAGGGACACTAAGCGACAAGATATGAAACGAAAAGATACAATATGATAAAAACAATATGATACAATATCATAAATGTATTGTCCCCATGGAAATAATAGCACTTACAGATGGTTAGGCCAGAGTCAGGAGGGAAGGTATTTTACAAAAACAAACAATTGTGTGATGTTTGAAATAGAACGGGCCTATTTAGTACATGTGAACAAATATCGGAGATCTGGTCCACGAGTCTCAAAGACTTTGTTGATTTTCATCCAGCACCACCAGGAGGGTTTGTGTTAGTGGGGTGAGTTAATGGTTTCATCAACTTCTTGATGATGAGAAGACAATATATATATATATAGTTAAGCATGTACAGTAAAGCCTCTTTTCAGAAACCAGCATGTGAAATCCCAGCCCCATATGTTTGTAGAGGTATAAGGTTGTTAAGTCCCCCTTCCTGTTCGCTCTGAAACAACCCTTCAGTGTGTCTCGAAGCGCATTTCCATCACATGTTCATACCAATAAAAGAGTGAATTATTTTCTGCAGTGAGCTCCAATCTGGGCTCACAGGCGAAACGGTCACATTTCATGCTGATGTGTGTTTTTACTGTATACAGTGCTGTGCTTGTAGCCATATGTTGCAGCTGATGGACTGTACACTTGGCTACGCTCGGTCTTTGGTTGCAGTAACTCACATTTAAGGGAGCCATGGGTTGGAGAAAGGATTACTTTGTCCACCTGCGTCTCTCCTTCCTCCAGATGTCATGACGGAGAGTCACAGCTGCATGACGCAAATGCCCCTCCTCCTCCATCACTACGGTGATTTGTTCTTTTTCCATCCACGTCTCTTTTTTTCTCAGTGGATTACTCATCGTCTGTCTCCCGCTCACGTGCTGCTCCTACAAGGTCTTAATCCCGCTGGGTTTTTTAGTCTCAGCGGTCTCTGTGCTTCAGAGGCTTTTTGAGTGTGCTCATCGCCCAGATTCCAGCTGTTACTCCGGTCATGACTCACATATCCATTAAAGTCCATTTTCTTCTACGCAAAGTGATGACATTGAGGATAAATGAAAAACATGAGTGAGGTTGAAAAGGAAAGTAGATAGAGATGTGTTAAAAGGAATGTACCTTGACTTACTCACCAGCTAGTCTGAAATCGTAAGCCACCAGTTGCAAAAAAGAAAAAGAAAAAAAGAATGCACTCGGACATTTATTTAACAATTTAGGATAAATACAACCTTTTGGATTTTTTGTGCTTTTGATGGATGGTCAGTGGTAGAGAGATGGTACGTGTGGGAAGATAAGTGAGCAAGTTGCAATGTCAATGTTCTAAAAAACCGACCAGGAACATTGCAGATCTTTATTGTTTCCTTAATTTGAAGAAGTATTAAGTAGGGTTTGTCTTTCTAAACAACGAACAACGTGTCGTATCAGTGAGCACGTGCTGTCAAAGTTATCAAATGATATAGCCGCCTTGGATGGCAACAGCCTTGCAAATGGACTTACACCACCAAAAGGTATCCAAGATATGCCCTTCAACTTGCACAAAATCACATTTCATGTACAGCCTTTCTTCCAACTACGTGATATCGCCAAAATCAGGCACATTTGCTTTCTCCAATGAAACAGATACATTTATTAAAAATTAAATTCTTCTGAAATCTCAGGCGCAGATGGCCTAGTGGTTAGGTCACGCCACATGTACGGACGCAATAGTCCTCCTAGCAGACGGTCAGGCTGCTAGTCCGACCCCTGGTTCCTGTCCTGCATGTTTTCTCCACTCTCTCCCGATTTCCTACTCTATCAACTGTCCTATCAAACAAAGGGAAAAAGCACCAAGAAATAAAAATACAATCGGTAAAGACTGAAAAAATTGTGACTTTCAAGATTTCAGAGTTCACTTAGATAGGGCATAAGCCACTGATGGATGTTTGAATGAACTCTGCTCCTCTGGATCTAACACAGAGGACACAGGCAGTTACATAGAGAGACAGAGTGGTAGACAGATGTGTACACACACACACACACACACACACACACACACACACACACACACACAGGAAGCAGAGTAGATAAATAGCAAGCCTTCCACGTCCCCGAGCTCAGATCCTCCTCCTCCTCCTCCTCCACCTCTGGGATTATCATCTTGAATGATATTTGATGAGAGCTGAACCTGCCGGAGCAGAAATCCAAGCTGCTGCATCACAAGTCTCGCGTCGGCACCTCTGCTCCGTGTGTGACACGAGTCATGTGTGATTTATGACTTGGTTATGAGAGAACACGGCGGTCAGCGGGATAAAGGTTACATCTCAAAATGATATCACTATGACTCTTATTGACACGGGGAGGATTTAGATATTGCATCTGGTGACATCGGCTGGATTGAGTTGTGAGAGGGATGTTTGTTCTGTACACTGGGTCAGATATACATTTGAAGTACAACATGTGTAGACACCATGGACGTCAGAACTGTCTATCGGTTTACACAAAAACAATTTTCTATAAAAAGGAATGAACAGTATTCATGAAAATGTATTCAAAATGTAATCTAGTCTTATTGGTTTAATTTCTAGCCTAAAATAACTGATCACACTTATTTTAACATCTGAGGCTGCCTCTCTGTAACTGGACAATTGTTCCTCTTTATAGACTCTCTCATGACACTCTGTCAGGCTGATCATCCCTTAAAGGTATGCAGACTGAATGAGTGGAGGGTTTTCTGCACCAACACTCACTCCAGCAGGCCGGGTCACAGCTACATAACACATAGCATCACTGCTCTGGATGATCAATGCCTTCCTCTGTGGATACAAAGTGTCAGTGTGTATCTCTTACGTGTTTTCTCAGTTTCAGTGTTTGCTTACAGTATAGCACACTGCAGATGTAGAGATGTGGAGGACAATGTTTTTACAAAGCACAATGATGCTGCAGAGTCCAAAATCAATGTCAGTTTTGGAAGAAAAAGAAAACATCTTTATTTCGATCTAAACTGATTCTGATCGTTTTCTTTCCTAAGCAGTCCTTGGAGTCGTACATATACGAGGCAGACCTGTGTGGAAGATGTAAACATCAGGTTTAGGATCGGCCTCAGTGCAGGAGGGTGCAGGATGACCAGAGGCGTTGCATCATTTATAGTGACAGTAAAGATCCTGTTAGCGTCCACCCCTGCAGAGTCAGCAGTGCTACAACTCAGCGCTGGTTACTCTGGGCGATGTGCTGCCAATAGGTGATTAATCTTGCCTTAATGAACATTATCAATAATGTAGAAGATGGCTTAGTAATTTAGACAACAATGCAAATGGTGCTTATGCAGATTCTGTTGAAATCTTGTAACCTCTGCTGCTTTCAGTTCAAAGAGGGCAATCTGCACTTGAACTTTTACTGCTGTACAAAGGGTGATGGAAGAAGTATTTATACATTTGGGAAGTGAGGAGGAACTCTTGGTTTGTGTCGGTTTTGGCGCCCCCTGTGGACAAAGTCGTACATTTTTGTATAAACATGTTAATACTTTCCCCTTCTGTTAAAAGAAAACTATTTTCTTATTATAATTTGCTTTAATCAATTAAATCATCTTGACCTTTGCTCAATACATTTTTACAGAGTTTTTTTTAAAGCTTTTCCATTCGATGCATTCGATGATCAACAAGAGGCAAAAACTGACCAATCAGATTTGACTATGTAAGTCCTCAATCACGGACACCACTAATATTTACTCATAAAGAATAAACACTTTTTCTTTATACAAAGTGATGCTGATAAGTGTTAGGCTACTGTTTCAGCTTGAGTGACGTCAAACAAGAGAAGCCAAAAGAAGATAGTGTCCTCTGCTGGTTAAAAAGAGTATTGCAATATATGTTTTTGTCAAATCGATTTAAATTGTTTATATTTGTATGGAATTTTATGGATGGATTACATTGTTTTTTTTTTGTTGTATCATTACATCCTTAGATATTAGCCTTGAAAGTATGAAATTAATGCAGTGGTTAACACATGCACCTGGTAAAAAGTACATCTGCTCATGAAATGGAAGCAGGAAATTAAGTAGCATGAAAGTACTCAAATGTAGTCTAATCTAATTGCCTGTTTAATTTTAGTTCCTAAAATCCTTTGTATTAGAGAGTAATCAAATATTTATGCACCTTAAAAAACTGTTTATAGAAGAAAAATAATTAGGTCTCATTGATGCAGGAAAATTACGATGTTGTTGTTGTGTGTGCGTGTTGTGCATACACTCATGGCACATTTATAACATCAGTCATGAGTCATGGCAGCTGCAGCGTCCTAATTTCTGCTGAGCCCGTAATCTCCCAGATATCAGCCCGACTGTGGGAACATGAACCCAGTTTTCTGGCACAGGAGCTGAATAAGGCATCAGGGTCCCGAAAGGACCAAACACAGGCTCATTTAATAAAAAAAGAAAAAAAAAAAAAAAACATAATTCAAGCTGCTGCTGCTTCTGCTGCTGCACTCAGTTGAGCTGGAATTAGACCAAGATCAGAGACAAAATAATTAATCAGACTGCACAGTATCTAGGTCAGACTACCTGCATCCCCAGCCAGGAGAAAACTGTGAAAATCAAAATAAACAGAATTTGGGAGATATTTTATTTCGGCGCCAAACATCCAAACATGGCAGTTAATCATTAAAACATCCTGTTCCCACAGTATCTCTGACGCACAGTCTTGGCTTCTAATTCCTGTTGACTCATTAATTTGCTCTCAGTGTTTGTTTGTACACAGGCCGCATATGTCGACAGTAATGTCTCTATACGCTGATGACATGTTGATATTCTTGTAAGCGAAATTCAGTCGATTCTCTAGTTTCTGTGTTCTCCTCTTGCACACCTCATCGTTTTCTCGGCATCGGGGGACACATATTTCAGCACAGAGAGCTCTGTGATTGTTACGGTACCTTTAGCACAGCCGGCAGTCTTTGATTTACATCTCAGAACCCCTCCACCCTCCCCTCTTCGCCTCTACGCCCTTTTCTGCTTGTCTTGTATGTAGGAGCAGGACTCATAAAACACCAGAGAAGCTGTTCTCCGGCTGAGAGGTGTGGAAGGCCATAAAAGTCTGGGGCCAGCTGATGATAATGTGCTCAGCAACGCACCAAGCCCTATCAGGCTTGTTTTATGACCTATCATGTGCAACACACAAACACACACCCCCCCCACACCCCCACACCCACACACACACTTGTACAGTACAGCCGCAGACATAAATGCTCACAGATGGTGCAGCATGCCGAGCTAAACAAATATACTTTCTCTGCAATTTGCAAGTGTTAAAATGTAAATGTGCACAAAGGTAAACACAGAAACAGACAGACAAAGAAGCTTGCAAGACGCAGATGGCAGGCTGTGCCTCATACAGTTGTGCAAGAAATGTATCTATGTCACTTGAAGTACACAAACACTTCATCACGCTGTTTATTCTTTGTGCAGATTATTTCCATGCAGGTAAAACATCCAAAGTGTATATACTTTTGGAAGTACATGACTGAGAAAAAGAAGAAAACTGAATATTTGCCGTCTACGTCAGGAATATCACGAGAGAGGGAGTGCTGTAGTATTGAGTATCAGCACGCTCTGAGGTTCCAGCTTCATCATTAACAAAGACATTCTACTCTAACTTTAATTAACAACATTCAGAACTCCTGGCTGAGGCGGAGTGATACACAAAGTGAAAAGTCCCAATGCTGTTAAACTCTATCACCACTCACGGGATGCCTCTCGCCCAATCAGATGACTTGGTCAGAATATAAGGGTTTAATAATCTAAAACACAAGTGCTGGAGGTCAGTCAGCGTTTGGACGTCTGAGAAAAAGACAGTCTTTATAAAGATGTCAGAATTATGCTGCTTGATATGGTTGTGGTTCCTAATGGTAAAAAACAAGAATCCCATCCTGAATGATAAGTAATGAAGGTGTAAATGCTCCGTAGTGTCTAATCACATTAATATGGACATCACATCACCTCTTACAGTTAAAATGAGTGATTGCATCAGAATTTATTGAACGCTCTCTCTTCTGGATGTGACTCATTAAAGTCTCTATCTCCTCATTCTGCTGCAGAGATGAGACATTGACATGCGAGGCACAGGGTGCTCACGCTCCTGCATTAGCGTGTGCGCTACACATGTGACTGCTTGATGGATCACCATGACGCCGGACCCCGCCCCTAATTAGACCCCAAATGGCTTTACAGTGACTAATTATTGATGCAGCCAATATGAGACAGCTGCTAATAAATACACACACACAGGCAGGATGGTAGAGACAAGGACTGCATTAATGACCCGCAGGAAGCCGAGGGGGGAAAGGTGAGAGGAAGAGAGGAGCGGGAAAAAGTATGCAGTGTGACATGTCCCCGGCTCGGGGATGACAGTGATGAATTGTCTCAATAATCCGGCTGAATTTCAGGTAAAAAAGCCTGAAGAAGAAAGAGGTTCATTTCAGGGGTCTTCATAGTGGAGGAAGGAAACAGTATCAGATGAAATTGTAACCATCAGTTGTTTAAAATGAGCTTTTTACTGCTCTAAAAGCATTTTATTGAAACAGAACAGGAAAATAAGAGGCATGGCGGCCTTTGAGGGGAAGTTCTGATTCAATGGAAGCAACAACAGTAAGCCTCCTTTGGGTGCTCAATGATACAACATAGTGTTGTGCAGATCACACTATACCGAGACTCAATCAAAACCAAGACCAAGGCAGGGCGTGACCGAGCCAAGACTATAAATATCAATGGAAAAGCATAATCTTGTGTGCAGGGGGCGTGTCCCTCATTTAGACCATAACACCGGGAAGGTTGCGTCCGTAACTAGGGAATTAAAGTTATTTGTTCTTTCAGAAAGAGGCGTTTTCCTTCTAATCACAGTAATGACGTGGAAAAACAGCCAATCAGTGGTGGTCTTGACTGGTCTTGATTTAATATCTGGAGTCTGCCCTGAGACCAAGACAAGACCGAGTAAAAATGCTTTTGACTCCGAGATGAGACCGAAAACTGGCAGTCTCGAGACTGATCTTCAAATGTCATAATGAAGGAGATTCTTTCAGTTTTCAAACTTATAGTTTTTTCCTCCTCGTCCAGCATTTCTGTCATTAACTAAATTCATTGTTTTTTTCAGGCCCCAGAGAGCCGAAACCTCATCAGCACACATCCTCAGAAATGTTTTAAATCAACATTAAATGTGCCAGAAGCAATGAATCTCAAATTACTGATGAACACATACAGAGGCGGCTGGTTTGGTAAGAAGATGCCTTAGTAATTTTAAAATGTAATATTATACTTATATTTTATGAGAAAGCTGAAGGTTGTCAGACATCAAGCTGATATATTTAGCGGTCAAGAGTAAGGTTTTCTTCAGTTTTATAAAGTTAGAAATAGTTTAAATAATTGAGAGAAAAACTATCCCCCAAGTTTGATAAATTAAAATCATAAAACAATTATCACAATATGTTGCAGAGGAATTTGTAATTAATTAAGTTGCACTGTTTAAGATGCACTTTCAGTTTTTTAAGCAATTTTAATGTTAAAATCCTCATTTTAAAGTGAGCAGTACCATGAACTGCAGTGAACCAAATTTCCCCTGGGATTGATAAACTATTTCTAATTCTGATTCTGAAAGAAAACGCAAATTTTCCTCTGATTTGAAGCAGAGAAGAAGAAGAAAATGACCCGTATTTTAAAGGCCCATCTAGGGACGGGCATCAGATGATCTTAGACTAAAAATAGCTAGCTCAATATTTGTCCCTAATAAATAAATAAACATGTCTGTATTTGAAGTCATTGAAAATAGTTTCATTTCACAGCAGCAAACGTCCAAACATTCTTTAAAGAATCCGACGTCTCATATTAGAATAAAAAAAATATATTTCTGGAACATACATTTTTTTTTACATCTTCTCATTAAAACTTCTCCTGCAAACCCCCGAATGACTCTTAAAGTCATATTCTGTATTTGGAGCAGTTTAGCACATTTTAAAAATAACTAAATAAATTCAGACGTACCAGTTTATATGACGATAAATCATCAAGTTATAATAATCAATATTTGAAAGTTATAGTGACAGACTCGTTTAGGAAAAAGTGCTGAGTCAGTTGAAATCATCCACATTTATTTCTTTATTTTTAAATTGAAATAGGTTTTAAATGTCAGCCAGAGTTTCTGCTCTGCAGGAGTAAGTGGGCGTAAAAATCCAACCTATTCCAGAGCAAAGCCTGAGGGAGAGCCATGTTTCAGTAAATGAGCATTTAAGGGAAAAGCATATGGAAGTAAATATGCATCATCACCGTCATGAAGATGTTGGGCTGAATGTAAACTTTGTTTTTCATGCCCTGATTTGTACTCTGCCCCCAGCCATAAGAGCCTGCCTGTTGGACTTAATGCCAACTCGGAGAGAAAAAACCAGACAGAGACTGATGAAAGTTGCTTCAAACTGACAGCATGATGAGGTTGGACCATGTCCAGAATTAAATCAGGCTACATCTCTAATATCTCTGCTTAAAGTCTGCTAAAAGTTTGATTTGCTGTAAATAAGAACGTAAGTAAACAGAGAAGATGCCAATACACAAGTTTAACAAAAACAAACCAAATCTGAATGAACGATGCGTTCAAAGTATGGCTTTAAAATCACGATGAAACGCTGAATTTATTTGTTTATTTATTTGTTAGGATCCTCATTAACTGTACCCTAGAGCTTAGCTATCCTCCCTCGGGTCCAGAAAAAAAAAAAGGTTAGTATTTAAAAAGTTAGTTAATCACATTTTAAATCGCATGTTTGGATAAAAAACTGCTTTTTTATTTGTAAGAAAACCAGGAACTTCCGGTGGACTGAAAGTTACGGCATTAACTTAATCACAGAAAAAAGGAAATTGCTACAAAGTTAGATCTATCCCTAAAAAAAAGGTCCTGCCCTCCAAGGTCCCAGGACCTTTGGAAAGTAGTACCCCCAGGGTCATTTTTAGGAGAACATCAATTACCCCAGAACTCCATTTAGACCCTGGTTCCTGTGGTCAAAAAGCACATAGGGCGCTGGATAGCCTAGCGGTTATTGTTGCGCGGCCCATTTACCGAGGCTAAAGTCCTCATCGCAGCTGCTGTAGGTCGTCAGCTGTCCTATCCAATAAAGGCTAAAACGGCCCAAAAAATATATATATATATATTTTTTTAAGAGCACATAGTTCCTCAAAAGGTCCCTAGTTCCTGGGGAAAGTTCCTGCGGTCGAAAAGTAGCTATATCCGCAAAGAGATAAGAGGTACCACTTTGTCCACAGGGGGCGCCAAAATCAACACAAACCAAACTGTACTTACATGAGTGACACAAAGGCACCTATTTCCATATATCAGATGTATATGATATCATGCACATTACAGGGAGTTCCTGTGAGATGAGCACAGCTGTGTTTGATGTTTGATGATAAAAGTGCTTTACCAGCTGCCTATGTGAAGAATTCCCCAAATGAGACAACTTGTTTAAGTCATGAAGCATCATTAATGTTCAGATCTTCATCACATGCTGAGGTAAGACTGTGATAACCCCCTAAAAAATACAAAAATGTACAGACTCCCAAAGCTGTTTCTTCTTCATAACTCTGTGTATGATGCAAGTCTCACCGTGATCTACCCTTTAATCAACCTCTCAGTTAACTCGCTGGATGAAAAGTGAAAAAAAGTCCCAGAAAACAATAAATCCCTCAACATTGCTGTCAAAACATATCCATCACAGTGAGCTCGGCAAGGCCACAAGCCTCCAATCTTTACTTATAGATCCATTTGTTATTAAAAACACACAATCTGCTCGCTCAGAGGCGTTCCGACGAGTGTTAGAGAGAGGGGAAAAAAAGCAATTAGCCATGCTGAATTAGAAAAACAAACGAGAATCCTGATAACTGCACTAGGGGAAGATACTGGAAGCACTAAATATTTATTGGAGATAAACTGGCGCAGGATTTAAAGCTGATACAGATTCTTTAATTTGACCAAAAAGAAAATTACAAGCTTTAGGTTTCTGCCTTAGAAATGCAATTCGGTGAAAGCGGATAGAGAGAATTCAGGCCATTATGCAACACTGAAGTTCTCTACTGACACTAATGAAAGAGTTTGAGGGTGATCAGCAAGAGTTGGGTGAAAATGCGGAATAAATTAGATTTTAAAATGAAGGAAAACAAATTCAATGTGTTAAAATAAACTCAGAATGCATCCAATTTTCCTCACTGACTCCATCAGACAAATTGTGGCTGCACACCTAAAGTAAATCATATGATGATGTGCCTCAAAAGCCTATTTCCAGAGCTGTCAAAGTATATTTGTGTGCCTGAGTGACGTTAATGGATTGAGTTTTTTTAGGCGGCTTCATTTAGGTCAGGTGAGGGGGAAAAAGATGTGAAATGTAATCACGTGGCGTAAATCCAGGACAGGATGTCAGCAGAGAATATGTCAGTGCAGGGAACAAAACCTTGTTAAGTGTAATAACATCTCTGAGCCACGACAGCCCAGACCTCCAGACCCCGGGTGACACCTAAATGTGTTTTATGAAATGAGGATTAATCTGTAAATAGGTTGCCCATGTTGTGATTTGGAAACCAGATTTGAAAGACTTCAGTGTCGGATGTGTCACACGAGCTGGATCTGCACACAGACGGGTTGTCTTTGATCTGGAGAGTCTTTCCTCTTTCCTTCCCGGTCTTTTGTCCCAATTTATTTTGTACATTTTGCGATATACGCCCAATTTTGCCATGCAGCGATATATGGAACGGCGGGGGGGTCTTTTGTACATTTTGCGATACATTGGGGTCCTTTGGTGCACAGTGGTGTTCCACTACAGTGTGAAAAGTGTCCAATCTGGCTCAAATTTGGTGGGTGTCCCAAGGGCCCCCCATACTACTACCAGTGTAAATTTCAAGGGAATCGGACACTTTCCAACAAAAAAAGTCAGTGACACTTGCAATGCATTTGTATGGGAGTGCCAGTACACTGTAGTGGAACACCACAGTAATAACATGAATACAGTGGGCTGGACAGCTGAAAATGAGTGTGGGTCCTCAGGGGCCCCCACTCTACTACCAGTGCCAATTTCAGCTCTCGAGCCCACTGGGTTCATGTTTTTACAGAGGTGTTCCACTACAGTGTACTGGCACTCCCATACAAATGCATTGCAACTGTCACTGTCTTTTTTTTTTTTTTTAAAGTGTCCAATCTGGTTCAAATTTGGTGGGTGTCCCAAGGGCCCCCCATACTACTACCAGTGTAAATTTCAAGGGAATCGGACACTTTCCAACAAAAAAAGTCAGTGACACTTGCAATGCATTTGTATGGGAGTGCCAGTACACTGTAGTGGAACACCACAGTAATAACATGAATACAGTGGGCTGGACAGCTGAAAATGAGTGTGGGTCCTCAGGGGCCCCCATACTACTACCAGTGTCAATTTCAAGGGAATTGAACACTTTAATTAATTAAAACAGAATTCATTTCTGAACTGGTTAGATATCCTTGACACCTTACTGCACACTAAAGTGTTCTTGTTATTCACGGTGTCCAAAGTGACCTTAAATTCTGACAAACAGAAGTAAGTCTGCTGTCTGACTAAGATGTTAAAGGCACAGTATGTTAGTTCTGCCACCAGGGGGCTCTCAATTAAAAGGCTACTCCACCACCACCACCACCACCGATGAACACTCACTCCGAGTTGAGCGTAGTCAAGACCAACGGGCGAAACGGACCTGAGGAGGAGAATATGTTTACCCATGATGTATCCAAGTATAGTTTACATGACGTTTTTTGAATCACAGCAGCACACACAGCAACAGAACGGTTCAGTGTTCAGTAGTAGTTCCCGCTTCCTTATGTAGTGGCCTCAGACATAACATCTGGTGTTTCCATGGCAACTGCAAGCATGACGTGTCTGTCGTGGCGGAAAATTACAACTATAAAATAAAGGATTTCTCTAGCTTTGATAACGATTGGAAATATTAGAGATAATGTTGGTACTGAACAATTAAGCATTAATTTAGATATTTTTTTGTAAATATTCTGCATGTTACACCTTCATGCAGTCAGAGTTTACAACTTATTTCTGTGTGTTCTTGTAGATGAATATTGTTGGTCTCAGGCAGCGTCTTTTATCGCCCAAACATCCAGGATATGAGGTGGTAATTAAACTGGAGGTGTTTTAACTTTGTAAGATTACAATCACAACAGAGCTGCCTCTCCTCTTTACCGCTCTGTAATATACAAGCCCTCCTCGAAGAGAAAACTAATTAAGCTTTGATGAGGATTGTTCACATGATTTATAACGGAGAGGCCTCTGCTTCTGAGCCGTTCTTTATCTTTGATTTAACTAAAAAGATAGAATAAAGAATATGACGGGGAGAAATGTGTAATCAGCTCAGTAATATCTGAAACATCCTCTGGATCTGAAGAGATTAATTACTCTGTCGGCATGATCATTCTGTTTAAAAAAAAAAAAAGATCAAATATGAAGCTCCAGTATCATCAATACGATCGGAGAGAACACTTTTATTATTTTATTTTGGATGAAAACTTTAAGCATGAAAACTTTAACGCACATGAAAAGTTTGTGCACCTGTTAGCAATGATGTGTGAAAGTCCTTTTCAGATTTTTGTTCAGATTAAGCAAAACATTTCCACATATGCACTCTTGAAAATGTACAGTATAGGAAATTTCAGGTTCTGCAGGTTGCCCCTGAAACCTTTCTGACTTTTTTGTTTACATATGTAACTCGCAGAGGGAGACAATCCCTGTCGAAAGGAACGTGACAGTGCAGGTCTACATGAGGATAAAAAGAGCGAGGGGGAAGCGGTGGATGAAGCGACAGAGTCTGATGCTGTGATGACAATTTTGTGATGAGAATACAGTAACAGTGCTACGAATCAGTGTTAATCTTCACACCATTTTCTAATTTAGTCAGTCATGAAAATATCCTTTATATTTAGTCAGATATTAGTCACTTGTTATTTATTTAATTTAGTCAATTATAGTCACTGACTAAAATTGCACATCATTTTAGTTGACGAAAATATAAGTTATTTTAGTCAACAAAATCAGAAGCGAGCTTTTATTTTTATTATCAGAAGCTCCAGGGGGCGGGGCTTCACAGACCTGTCAAGCGAGAGGCTGCACATTGTTGCACTCACCACACACACACACACACACACACACACACACACACACACACACACACACACACACACACACACACACACACACACACACACACACACACACACACACACACACACACACACACACACACACACTTTGGTTTACAATGATTTTAGAACAGCTGAGGGGGGGACGTGATAATCGTCACTTGTAATGTAGTTTTCGTTTCGTCACATTTTCGTCAATTAGATGATGAAGTAATATTATTTATCAAATTGTCAAATAGCGGCGTTTCGTCTCGTCATCGTCATAGTTGACTAATTTAAAAAGAACTTCGTCAGCGACTATTTTCGTCATTTATTTCGTTGACGAGCTTAACACTGCTACGAATGGTTCCACCTAGTCCCGGTATCAACAAGAAGAACATACTCGGGACCAGAAAACATCAAGTTTCATTATGTGCACAGAGATTACAACTAAAGCACTCATGTAGTCTATGGTCATGCGCCGGTCGGGAAATTTAAACTTCATCACCTTCTCCCGCTCATTCACAGTGACTCACACCGACTTCACTCTGGGGCTAAAAACACCAGGTAAAGTGTTTGCGTTCACCGTACAGAGTTTTGTGCAAGTGTGAGAGCACCATTCTTTTTTTTTTTTTTTTTTTTTTTTTAGTTTTGAGCCCTGACTGGAGCAGCCTGTGGGGCGAGAGTGAAAACAATATTTGCCTGAAATGAATAACGTGAAAACATAAAATGCCCAACAGTAACAAAAGAACCCCCTCAGTCATCTTACCACTGCAAACACAAAGTGAGCGATGTAAAGGAGAGAGACGCTGCGCCTCGGTCTGTCAGGCGGGAGGTCTCGCATGTCACCTTCACACTCTGCTCACATGCACAAAGGCTGAAACACGGCGACATGAGGCTTTCACTGCAGACCCCCTGCTGCTTAAGAGAGGTGAGCAACACGCTCGCAGGTTACACAGAGGGCACGTCTTCTTTTTTTTTTTTCATGCACTGGTACACATTACAACAGAGACTGGGAGGAGCGCACTGTAACTAACCTCACAGCACGGATGCATCCTCCAGCTGAGTCTGTAGGCTTACAGGCATGTGGGTACCGCGGGAAAAGACTACGCTCGTCCTGATAGGCTGAACAAGGGACAGGCCCATTTTTATCTTTTTATTATTTTTGATTTCTCACAGACACACACACACACACACACACACACACACACACACACACACACACAGGCCTGAATCACACACATGCACAAACAGGACCTGTGGACATGCATTAGTGGAGCGATGTCAGAGTGGGATTCCAGGTTTCACTAGCAACACAAAGGAGTCAATGGATAGTACAAATCTGAGGGGACATTGCGCCACATTTTAAGGTAAAACAACATAACTGACAACATATTAGCTTCCATCAGACAACATTCTAGCATTCAAACATTTCCTAGCTAACATTTACATTAGTTAGATAGTGAATTAATGCCTAGATTGACAGTTTATAGAAGTATAAACGGGGGGGGGGGGGCGGCTGTGGCTCAAGTCGTCGTCTCTCAAGCAGAAGGTCGAGGGTTCGATCCCCAGCTGGGCAACATGTCCGATGTGTCCTTGGGCAAGACCCTTAACCCTGAATTGCTCCCGCTGCTTCGGTGGCGGTGTATGAATGGGATTAGTTACTTCTAATGGATGATACTACATATCGACCACTATCATCAGTGTGTGAATGGGTGGGTGAGAACTGCAGTGTAAAAGCGTTTTGAGTAGTCTGAAGACTTGAAAAGCGCTATATAAGCTCAAGTCCATTTACCATTTACCATAGAAGTAGGCGATTCAAAATTAAAAGGCGTAAATTTCTAGTGAACAATAACGCTCGCTAACTCAGTAACTGTTGGGTTGACGGTACTAAATAAGCTATCAAGTGTGTTGTTTGAACAAAAACATGGCAGGATGTTTTCCTGATTTTCACTTTCGATGTATTTGCGGATGCTGATCGATTTTGAAGCGATGAACTGAAAACTGAATTTTAGTTTTTCTACTTGGATACGATTTATCAACCCATCAGATAAAATGAGACAATTTGCCACTGGGAGCGATTTTCCATTTACCAGTCATAAAGAAAAACTTCACCTTATCTATAGGCTGTATAAATAAAAGGTCTGAATAGTCTAAGTGACGTAAACCATTGGCATCTTTTTTATCTATTTCCTATACAGATGTTTTTCCGCCCTTGCAGAATCTGAGATGTTATTCAATTTCTGTACAGCCTGGAACATAGCGGTACAGAGAGTGTTTTAGCGTCCTATCCAGGGCATGATGTCATGGCCACCTAGTGAATATGATGTAATGAGGGCGAGGCCTGTGTAAAGCTGAACAGGTGGTTTGTGTTTGCATCAAAAGTAATGGACACTATGAAAATGAAAATGTGTGGATTTTGACAAATTGCATAATTTTTTTTTTTTTTTTAAACAAATAGAGAAGTACAGTCTTCTGAGCCCAATGCAGTCTCCCCTCAGTCTATTTGACATACAGACTTTCAGCGTATTCCCCATAGGCAGGGAGGAGGAGGAGGAGGAGGAGGAGGATGTGGAGATGAAGGCAGCGAGGGGGATGAAGCAGCGACTTAGCAAAAGGCGAGAAATTCCTGACCTTACAGCAGCTACCAGCAGCATTCAGAGGGGCTGTAGGAGCGGAGATAAAGCATGATAATAATAGTAAATAAGAGGGTAAATAACAAAGTTCACTGGAGGTGTAAGCAGATGCAGAGCAGAGGAAAGATGGTGGGCGGAAGGGATCCCAGAGGTTGCAGTTTATTTATATTTTGCATGTTGTTTTCATTCCTCCATCACCCTCCTCCTCCTCCTCCTCCTCTTCGCTCTGGCTCTCTTTCTCGCAAGGAAATAAAACCGGAGGCCCTCGTCTGCAGAATCAGCAGCAGAGAAAGCAGAGAAGAGGCTTTTTGTCACTTTGACAGGACAGTAGGAATACGCGAGGGCTGTTATTATCCCGACACACACTGGCCTACTGTAGAAGCAATTTCAATCTCCAAATATATACTGTAACAAAGGCCCATTTATTTCCATATGTGCAGGCAATGAGGGGAGCATCACTCATATTGATCTAGGAGGGCTGCAGAAAGAAGAAGACGATGAGGCTAAGCAGACATGCCGTGAGCTCACACACACACACACACACACACACACACACACACACACACACACACACACACACACACACACACACACACACACACACACACACACACACACACACACACACACACACACACACACACACACACACACACACACACACACACACACACACACACACACACACACACACACACTCGTGTCCACCTTCTTCCTCGTGGTTAGTAACGACTTGTCTGCTCACAGCAGGGGGGCTGCTCAGCTGAAGAGCATCTTCTTCTATCCAGGTGGTTGTACTCCCACTTACACACGCAAATCTCCTTTTCAATATGGAGGGGACCCATGACTGATGCATTAAGAGGCCATTATATGGAAGTGAAAACACACACACACACACTCACACACACACACACACTTCTAAAAGGTGGAATATTGGCTCACAACATCCTTCCTGGTTCTCTGTGTCTCGACGTCGCTAACTGTATTTGAGCTTGAAAGCTTCTTTTAATACCAGCTATAACGGTAACTAATAACATTTAATGGCAAGTTACAATCTGTCTTTCTGTATCTGTAATGTTCATTTGAAATGTTTTAGTTGGCAATAAGCAGTAAAATGTTGCTTCTTTCTTTTCGCCTGTTTCAGCATTAAAACCAATTTTGTCTGCAATTTATCTGTGAGTGCATTCTTAAAGCAATTCAAGTAAACCATTGGGAAAAGTGAATACTTTGAAATGAGGAAAAATCTTATCCTATCAGGGATACTTTTTTGAAAACATCCCAACATCCAGGATACTGCCTTTAAAAACATTATGTCTTTTTTTTTTTTTTTTTAAATGACTATCCTGCACAGCAAAAGTTGTACATTACACTCTAAAGCAAGTGTCAGAAATGTACAACAAAGTCACCCCGGCTGTGTGGGGGATTGCAGGTGGATCAGAGGCTCACGCTCATCTTTAAGAGTGCTGGAACAAAAACCTCCTGTCCTTGTCCTCTCAGATGTATTCATAGATTGACGCAGCACTCTTGTACAATAACAAGCTCGCCGTCTTGAGCACCAAACTGTGAGCGGAATTTTCAATCACGGCTGCTGACAGTCGAGGAGAAGTTAAAAATATTCCTTCTTACTTATACCGACTCTTCTTACAGCAGTTTTTGGGCAGAGTGTCCTTGTGATGGTCTGCTTTTTTTTTTTTTTTTTTTTTTTCCAGGCGAGTTTTGCTCCAAAAATAGCCTTCTTCTTGAACAGTCTGGTTTCATTCACACTAAAAGAAAAAGCACTTTTTTTTTTTTTTTTTTTTTTTGCTTCAAAAGGCCTTTTACTGAATCAATACATTATCACTCTATTTGTTCTTTGCAGCCAGGTCTAGACGTCCTGACATCCGCGCTCTGCAGGGTGAGATCATCAGGACAGAAAACATGGACAACTTTTACTTATTTCTGTAGCTCCTCTCGGACTGTATGTACTCAAGATCATCTGCCGCGCTTTAAAACTTTGATGTGAATTATTGAAGCAGTCGGTATAGCGATGAAGGCGATCTTCAAAAATACACACAAGGGGCACCCGGAGGAAAGAGGTGGTGCAGGGGAGGAGAACGCAAACCAAACCTCATGTTATTATTAATTTATCTGATTCTTACAGCCCAAAGATTTAAAAGCAACACGGAATGAAAAACCGCTGCGGTCGCTTTTGCTTCAACCCAGTTCACTTCATTTATTCATCCCTCCCTCTCTCTCTCTCTCTCTCTCGCCCTCTAAGTATTCAAGGCACGAATCGAAGGCAAGAAAACACAGCAAGTCGTGAATCTCTGCACAGTTCAACATGGCACCAAGCAGGCTTTGATGTTTAAATACATGTGGGCTTTCTGTACGTGAATAGGCAGGCAGCCTTGTGAGCGTTCTCACTGAATAAAGAAGAGAGAATCGAGCTGGTCTGTGAAAAGACCTCACAACTTAACCTCGCTTTTTCAAGGACTGCAAATGTGTCATTCCTCTTTGAGTATTTCAGGGCTCGAGGAGATGAGTTCTGCCTCATATACACACCCACACACGCACTGACAAATATTCTCATTGTCACAAATTCATACTGCTGATGATCGAAAAGACTTCCAAGAAAGAGTCAGTTATCCAAAACTAAAAATTAAACTCCGTCACAAGTCAGTCATTCCGGAAAAAGTGACATTTAGAAAACACTTTCTCTGCATCATAATTGAATAATATATTTGAGGCATTGTTATGAAGGACAACAGATGCCAACAAAGCAAACTAAACTCCTCATATTTTTCAGATTGTGAGTACTTCTGAAGTATTCTAATTATATTTATTTGAAGGTTTTCCATCATCACACTATAACAACATGCCTTCATTTCCGTTTAATCTGTTTCAGGGAAGATCCGTAAACCCGAAATTACAAACCCTGCCGCGACCGCCAGCCAACAATCAAATGTTTAGAGATAAGCCTTGATGAATTAAAGCCGCATTAGCAGACAAATAAAAAGCAGACTCTGGCTTATATCCACGAGGACAGCAGCAGTGCAGGTGATTGTCAGGTCAGGTGTCTCGTTGTCAATTTAATTAACCTCCAGTTTGACCCCTGACCGAGCCACAACCTCCAGGGGTTTAGAAATGAAGCCACAAACTGCACTCTCCTTGAGTGGCCACTAGAGGCTGGTCACAAAAAGGGAGTCAATCTTTATTAGGACACACACAATAGTTAAACTTTAAAGCATAATTAGACGTGTTTACAGTAGTTTAGGTAATCATTTTTATAAAAACTAGGGATACAATGTTTGTATATAACTCAGACGTTTAGATTATATCAAGGCATAAAGTTAAATGATTCAAGGCAGTGTCTGCGCCCTCCACACCTGGCCAGTTAATGTTTGTAATTCACCTTTCAGTGTCATAGCTACGCGTCAGCAACTACCAAATCTCATGAAGTCTGTCCAGCTCTGCCGTCTCCAGCTCCACCCTCTGTTTAAATAAGCTCACATCTGGCTTCAGAAAACCAACGAGATGGTTGGTTCTGCCGAATGTATGCCCAAACCAATGGGTGACACCACTGTGGTTGTGTTTGTCTTCATGCTGTCTATGCTGCTGACTGATTTACCGTTTGAATGTTTCACTTTGTAAACAATATTGTCCATTCTTAGAGTGGGTTTTGTCTGACCTAAACTGAAAAGAACAAAAAGTGGGAAAAGTGCCATACTACGGAAAACCTTAAGCCCCAAAAAGAAAATAAATATATAACTGACTTAAAGGCTTTATATGCGATTTTTTGATCAGCCTCAAGATGTCGCCCTTGAGCACCAGCATGAAACCAAAACAACTCACGGTGCATTGTTGTGTTAGAGAACCCGGTGAAGTTTGAGAAGTCTCATGGCGTTAACAACACCCTGGATACTGAGATCGTCCCAAAGTCTGACAATAAGGAGGAGGAGACTCACATCCTTATCGTCGAGGGCTTTCTGCTTTACACCTACGAACCTTTGATCGACGCGCTGAACCAACGTTACTTTATTTCCATCCCGTACGAAGAATGCAAAAAGAGGAGGTGCTCTAGGAACTACACTGTGCCAGACCCCCCCGGCCTGTTCGATGGCCACGTCTGGCCCATGTATTTGAAACACAAGAACATTACGCTCGTATCTTCACACTGCATGTAAATTTACCTGAAATGAGCGTGATCTAGAAACACAGTTAAGCAGTGAGTACAGTATGTTATTCTTCTTTTCTCTAGTCCCTCAATTAAACAACTTTTATACGTGAGGGGAGGAGTCAGCCGGCCGTCCTGGCGATGTAAACAAAGTGAAGATAGGACTCTGAAAACTCTGAAAACATCACAGACAGTGGGACTCGGTTGTTACACCCATTGTAGACAGTCATGACTCACAGAGTTATTTTCAGAGGATATACTTGATTTCTATTATATCGCATATAAAGCCTTTAAAGAAGCTGCTCAGGAGGGCACCTTTGTCTACCACCTTGCTTGACCAAGGCAGGTCACCGATCTGTGGATCAATAAATGTGGGTTTTGCAGTCAAATTAAAGTGTCCCAATTTGGAGGTTTTATATGGTCACCGTAGATCAATGCCCATTTGTATGGTGCCAATTTTCATTTTCTGCTTGAACATTCAGACTGTAGTATGGTACATTTTAGAGAAAACTCACTGACACAGAATGAAAATAACTTGACAGACGTGTTTTCTGTGTATCTCAGCAAAGAAATTAACAACACGTAAGGTTCTTTCTCACATTGATTCAAAGGATGCTGTCTTATGGAGTTTCTCCTGCTATCAGCCAACAAGATGAACAACAGTGAGCATGTATGTGCAGCAGGCAGTCCATAAAGAAATCACTGGTGTAAGGATTCATTAGTGGAGCTGACACTGAACATTTCTTTATTTCATTACAGCACAGAGGTGGGATTGAATCCCGGAACTCCTGTGAGAATAACAAAATAAACTACAACTGTGACACGGCTCCGATGAGGCTCCTCACACCCTCTGTGAGCGCCTCCATTATCGTAAAACATACTGAGCACACGGTATATTGAAACGTTTACTCTCCTGCAAGCTCTGCGTGAACGGACAGTGGATCAATACAATCTCAGCGGAGCACACGGTAGCCGTCAGGGTTTTATGAGTGTCATCACTTGACTGATTATTCGCCTGATCTGGAGGGATCCCTGGAGGAACAGGAAGAGGTAGAAGAGCTCTAAGGTAATGTAAACTGTGATGACTATGAGGCAAAGCTTTAGCGTCTGAAGTTATTTCATACTGGGACCATACCCTAAAAATGTCTTCCGGGCAGAAGCACAAAAATAAACTCCACCGGGAGCTACTCGTGTGAGTTCGAGCCCATGATCATTTGAGACGTGTTTTATGAAACGCAAAGCCAAAATTTGCCACTCTACTTATATTGGCACACTAAACACTTTTTGTTTTTTTGGTTCACTGAAAACCAAGAGGAAATTCCTCTGAAGGAAACCAAAACCAACCATCTCCTACCAGCTTCAAATTCCGATGAGGAGAAACCAAAAGAAAAATTCCATTTGCTTAAAAAGGCAAAGTCTGCACCACATTACCCCCTGACCCTCTGCCCTTTGCTGTATGTCATTCCCACTCTCTATTTGCCATATTTCATTCATGTCACTCTTCACTGTCAATGGTAAAAAGGCAGGTATCACCAGGTGGAACTCCAGACTGCTCTCTCTCTCTCTCTCTCTCTCTCTCTCTCAATGATCTGTTGTTGCCACACTGACATGAAAACACAGAAAGCAGGAACAAAGGGTGACCTTAGATGGTGAAATCTGCTGTGGGGGCTTGGTTAAGTACTGATAATGGATGATTAAAATTGAACTAGTCCAGACTGAGAGGATTGTCAAAATCAGAACAAAGGGAGCCGACCAAAAGTGCATGAAAGTGGATTATGGGTACAGGTGGGAATGTGCAGTCAGACACATGGAAATGTGGAAAGAGGTCAAAGTGGTTAGAGTAAGAAGACAAAAAGCAGGATTAGGTGCAGACTATCTAAATAAAAAAATAAGTAAGAAGTTTAAAACTGCCTTTTATGACAATTCTCAAACTTGATGAAGTTTAGAGCACCACATACTATGTAACGCTGTCCTTTGCATAGATGTGATGGTGTTTATTGAGTTAGAATAGAATAGAATAGAATTACTTTATTGATCCCAAACTGGGAAATTGTGGCGTTACAGCAGCAGGTTATCCAAACACACAATATGAGTAAAAAACACAATGTTAGCAAATCTAAACACAATATAATATTAACTACAAAGTAAATAAGCACTAAAAATATCAAAACTAATAATGTGAATATATACAACCAGGATTTAACTAAGCATTACTAGTCTTAAATATGAAGATTAAATATGGAAGATTAAATGTAAATGTGCAAAAACAGAGTTGTAAATGTACAGTATTGACATAAGTTAAAGTGCATGAGTGTAGACATATAATAAGCAGAAACTATACAATGTAACGGCGAGTAGACAGACAAATGAAGTGAACATGAGTGCAGGGATAATTTGTAAATTGAACATGTGCAGAACAGATTACAGTATGGAGAGACAGATATTATCATGATGACAGTTCTCTGAGCTGTTGTACAGAGTTATGGCCTCCGGTAAGAAAGATTTCTTGTATCTGTCCTCGTGACGGCGGAGTTGTATCAGTCTGTTGGAGAAGCTGCTCCGCTGTTTGTCCAGTAGGGGTGTGCAGAGGGTGATCAGGATTATCCATAATGGATAACAGTTTGTTCAGAGTCCTCCTCTCTGTCACATATTTTCAGGGCCATTAAGGCAAGCGTCTAAAAAAAATGTGTTATTCGTCAAATGGCAAATAGTGTGCACAGAAGCCAAAGTTTTCCAGTCAATCAGGACTTCCATATGGCTCAGGCTAATAACTGGCACATGTAGAGGGGTCCAGTCTACACCAGGTTCAGGCCTGATTTACAGAGGGCTTTAAAAAAAAAAAAAAAACTCATTCACCCCCTCCGTTCTGCCAGATGGTGGTCAAACTCCTCAGAGATACTTGTTGATTATTCCAAGTGGCAAACAAACCGAGTACACAACACAAGTGCCAAGCAGCAACAGGCAAGAGCATGCACATGAGGGTGTCTTCATTAGCTCTGTTAATGGCTGGTAACCATGGCGATGCATCTACTTGTAAGACATAACAAGATAACATAATATGGGAACATAACATCGAGCAGTTGATGACGATAGCGAGAACTTGGCTCGACTTTACTTGACAGAATCGTGCTGAAGGAGAAGTTGTGAGGAATAAAAAGCTCCTGTGAGGAACTTTTGGTTTGTGTCAATTTTGGTGTTTTCCCGAATTCAAAAATGGGGATGGATTTTAAAACCCCTGCAGTGTGAGCCAGGCTTAACTCTGCCTTTTTGTGTTTCACAAGATAAAATAACGTCATGCTGTGTTGAGGTAAAACTTGTGATTTACACCATTATGTCATTCGGAAGTGTTCACTGAGTTAATAAATCAGGTGACATGAAGGTGTCTCATCATCTGGTTTCATAAAGAAACCCTCCTTGTACTGCCAGATGATTGGCCCCTTGAGTTCAGGCACTTTCTTATTGACTACAATACTGAAACTCAGAGGCTACATCCACATCTTATTTAAACACTTCACTTTAAAAACAATCTTAAAAGAACGTTATTGTTGTTTTAAAGAATTGCATTTCTTTAAACAAACTATAAGAACTATATTAAAAAAATGTTACAAAGAGCTGCGAGGCAGAGAGGCTGCGTGGGTGTCGTCGAGGTGGCAGAGCCGAGGTTGAACGCCGCTCAGGAATTCCCTTTGGCTCGAGGGGGGGGGGGGGGGGGGGGGGGGGGGGGGGAGAGCTGGAGGAGGAGATGCTGGCTCAAGCAGCTTTGTGTGAGAAAAAAGAAAAAAGGAACGACCGTGTGACGGCTACATAACAAGCAAGGAGGAAGACAAGGAAGGGAAAATAAAGATATGTAACAGTCAAGTGGTATAGCTCTTAAAATGAAAAATTCATATCTAAATTATATTTCCACATCTTTATATTATTAATTTATGCTTTTAGGTTTTTTTTTTTTATAGTTAAGTGATTCAAGATCAAGCACAAATCTTAAACAGAAGTATTATGACTCACTTATTTTCTCCCACGTTTTAATCTCCACTTTCCCATAACTCTCCAGCCTTTCACTTCACTCTTTTTTTTACTCTTTTTTGACTCATGTTTTTCAAAATGTAACTCGGCTACAGACAAATCTGTTTTATCCTCATGGAGAGCCCTTAACTCTGAGTTCTTTCATGCCTAGGGTCAACCTGAGAGGACATAGAGGTCAAGGTCAATCGTTTTCATAATCAGACTCTTCCTGAGACGCTCCTTGAAAACAAATTATACAATCTCCACGGGAGACAAGTGGCCATGGCGACCATACATTTGACCACAATCAGGTTGTTAAAGCAGCTGCAGTATGAACTGGATTCTGATCTGAAGGGATGCTGTTTCAATGTTTAACCTGTAGGGGGAGTTTCTTCTGCAGTAAGGATTGAAGATGGCTCTGCTGTAAGGAATCGGTGCATTCAGGCAGCAAAGAGGGAGCAAGGCAAGGTCATTAAAATTGTATGCACATGCTGCTGTACATAGAGAAAAGGTACATCCAAATATAACCTCAAATTTAGTTTTGCTTGTTGTCTCTTAAGAGACTGCAGAATTTTTTTTTTTTACATCTCACTGTGATAAGTAAACTAATATGTGTTGAATAAATTTAAAAACTGCAGAACTATTAAAACAGCAACGCAGAGCAAAACACTCAGGAACACACACAGGGCTGCTTCTCTTGGTCAGCATTTCTCTGTGTTACATAACTGTCTGTCCCCTACATCAGAAACATTTTGGTGATGTTTTAATCCACGGGCTTATCTCTGCTGAGTCTGTGTGTGAGTGTGTGTGTGTGCGCGCGTATGTGTGTCTGTGTGAGTCACACATATTATGGATGTATTTGTAGACCCCCTACAGCTGCTAATAGATTCCCTATTTTTAAAGAGCTTACAGGACACATTACACATGTAAATGAACATGCAAACACACTCAGACATGCAGAAGAAATAAATTAACACACACACACACACACACACACACACACACACACACACATATTTACTAATTCACTTTCATTAATGACAGTTCAGAGAAATTGATGTCATCAGTATTTGACATCTCTCAACCAAGTGACAACCATCCAGTATTAAACAATTTATCCAGGGCTGAAGTGTGAAAACCTGCAGTTCCTCATGTGTCCACTTGAGGCTGGATCCAAAAAACAAGAAATCCCCATAAGAGCCCATGTTAACATATGGTGAACCCCAACGTGGGCTTCAAGACACCTCTTTGGAAACCAATTTGGGACATCACTGAGAATACATCCATGTTTTATACAGTCAATAAATTCAATAAATATACTGCTATCAAAACCATCAAGGAAGTCAATCCATATTCAAGTTAATATAGAAAAGCGCTGAATATACTCTAGTGTTTTTTTATGAACTTGAATTACAAGAAAATAAAGTTTTTGAAAGATTTTGTAGTTCAACACAAATTGGAATTTAAACTCTGGGAACAATGAACAACATTTATTTTTAACTGCTGAAAGTTCAGGTTTAACATGATTTTGTACCAGCTTCGCCATCGCTCGAGGAACCATAACTAGGAAGACAGAAGCAGGAAATGAACCTCTGATTAAAAGTAATTGTTGATCAACTTTATGTCTGACTTTTCTTGCTTTATAAATAGGGTAAATCAAAAGTCCTTCAGTTTTCCAAGTTAAGCTATAAGGTCAGGAAGAACTTTTAAAGGTGCTCTCCAGTGACTTAATCTTTCAATTCAAACACCTAAGACCCTCTGAAAACAGCCATCTTGAAAATTATAAAGGTTAAATATTATTCTCTCGTCTGGCCTTACTCACAGACTTCTCTCTCGTGTGTATTTGGAGAGTCATGCTGGATGTAAAGCTGTTTGGGATTTTAAAGATCATGAATCAGTCGGCCTTCAACTCCGGTAATTTAAATGTGTTTCAATCATCTTGAAGATAGTAAAAAGTTGTTTGTGATGTCAGTGAAAATGTACTTGTGCTGACCTTAAGCTTTCATCTAGCACAGGTCATGTGTTCCTCTCTGTTTCTGTCTGAATGGGATCTTACCCTTTTTATCTTACCGAGAGGACCTAAGCCCCTCAATCCCCTCATCTTTCCCTGATGATGACGGAGTCCTCAGAGACCCAAACCATCAAAGGCTCCTGAGAGGACAGCCAGGAAAGAGAGAGAAAACACAATTTGGCTGCCTAATCTGCTATGCCTAGGCACCTTTTAAATGTGTGTGTGTGTGTGTGTGTGTGTGTGTGTGTGTGTGTGCACATCTTTGTAGGGCAAATGCTAACAGCTCATCATAATCCCTTCATTCCCATTCTCCACCATGCCTGACTGCACCAGTTTCAAAACAATCCCTGGGAGCCCCAGTAAAACTTGCACCCAGTATGAGATGTAAATCGAGTTATTGGAGAGGATCTGCGGGCCTCAGGCGTGATCACTTTGCCAGTCATTAGATACGATACTGTTAGTGTAGTGGACTGCACAGAGCAGAACAGAACAGCAAACAGCATGCACAGAGACTAAGATACCCTAATGGATTATATGGAGCCAGTGGATGTTCTTGCATTAGTTGCAGCCATAAATAAAAGCATCTCGAGTGTGTCAGGCACAAATAGTGCATTCTGTTTTAGAAAACTGGAAGTGTTCCTGACTGCTGTTTGGTAACCAAAAGAAGAAAAAAAAGGTTATCTTATGTGTTCCATGTTTATGTGAATGTAAAGCATCAGAAGTTATTGCCTGCCTTTTGTAGGGACATTGGTATCATCTATTAACCCAACCATCCGTCTGTCTGTCTGTCTGTCTGTCTATCTCTTCATTAAGCCATCCATCCATACTACAATCTGTCTCCCTTAAACCTTCATTAAAACTGAACTTTTAAAAAAGTATGTTTTTTCATTTTTTTAACCGGTTACTGCTTTCAGTCACATTAGTTTCCCTGCAAATAACTTGTTAATTAGTGAGGTTTCTAGCTACTGACAGAGACAGGCAATCTGTTTCCCCATGTTTGCTGCTAAATGAAGCTAATCAGCTTATGGCATTTTAACCAGGCATGCATGGAAGTAGCAGCTACCATCTCATCTAACTCTTAGCAAGAAAGCAAATCAGTGTGTTTTCTAAAATGCTGAACCTTCTTTGAAACTACTATGCACTTCAGAACCTCACTTATTTCAGCTTTCAGCTTTCGAGGGCTGTAAATAGATGGTAATTGGCTTTAATCAAAAATTAGAGATTCCAGAGGAAACTATGAAATTTAAAGCAGCAGAAGATCAGCAGTTCATGGAATTTTTGGTTTTGCTTTTTAGCATATTGAAAATGCTGGTCTTCCCAGTCCCATGAAAGGAAAGCGAAAACATTGATGATAAAACCCTAGACAAGCAACTATAGTTACAGTTTGACCCCAGCTGTGAACTCCTCTGCTAAGCTTAGGGAGGTGATGTATGCTACCACAGACCTCTTTGAAGAGGAGAAAGAAGAAGTGTTGGAGTTTGAAAAAAATCAATGGGCTCTGGGCGAGGAAGAACAGTGTTGAAGAGGAGACAGGCTGGGTTCCTGAAGATGACCCTGGAGACAGGACAAAGGGGGGAGAGAGATCTTGTTTAGTAAGGGAGGCAGGTGCAGATGAAGTTGCTAATTCCAGAGTTTGAGAGGTAAGTTGGTGCAGATGCTTCATAATCATGCCAAGAACACACTTGTGAACAAAAACTGTTATCAATGCTGAAGATGTAATGATTGGGTTTTGAACACCAGGGGCATTGTGAAAGTGGTAGCCAGATTGTACCTTATCCAAAGCTTATACCAAGTACTAACAGACCTCACTGCAATATAAAACCTCTTGGAGAAATTAGGGCCAGGTTATATTAGAACAGAAACACTTCGGCTGACATGTTTTGAGTTATTAGCTGTTCCAAAAAGCCATACCAGAAAGGATAAACGTATCATTTAAATATGGGAATAACGAGGAACATTTGTAACACTCTACCAGATATACTGACAAAACCAGTTGGTGTATCAAGAATTTATAATGCATCAAAAATAAGTTCAATCCTGGTTCCCAAATGGTGAATTGGAATTGTTGGTTATGGGGGGTTATGGAAATGGTCAGTTAAAGAACCAAACTAAAAAGAAAGCCTTTATTGTCATTGCATAACAGTAAACAAGTTCAAGAGCAAGTTCGTGGTTGGTGCATTGACCAGGAGTGCATTTTGCTACAACATTCATGAACGAGGCTTTTGAGAAACCAGACCAGAGTTCTGTGAAGACTTTATATATGACATACATCGAGATGAAGATGGATGAACGTTGGATAAGAAAGGGGAGGACGGCAGTGGTTGTGGGGACGACACAGCCCAATGGTGGTGGCTGGGGTCCAGGCGATGGTTTTGGAGACCACACAGTCTAATGGTGGTGGCTGGGCGTCAGGTGGTGGTTGTGGGGACGACACAGTCCAAGTGTGGTGGCTGGGTGTCAGGCGATGGTTTTGGAGACAACACAGTCTAATGGTGGTGGCTGGGCGTCAGGTGGTGGTTGTGGGGACCACACAGTCCAATGGTGGTGGCTGGGTGTCAGGTGGTGGTTGTGGGGACGACACAGTCCAATGGTGGTGGCTGGGCGTCAGGTGGTGGTTGTGGGGACGACACAGTCCAATGGTGGTGGCTGGGTGTCAGGCGATGGTTTTGGAGACAACACAGTCTAATGGTGGTGGCTGGGCGTCAGGGACATCGGGTGGTTGTAGTGCCAGATCACCTCGCCAAAGGCTGGGGGAGCTCCCTCTACTCGATGGTAAGTGCACACACCTGCTAATTAGTAACAACATAGTATTAATAGAATTCATCGAGTAATGCAAAAGGAGCACAGTTCTCTTGGGAAGGTATGTCAGTACAATTAACCTCACAGCAGGCCACATGCCCCATATTTGCATTTAAAATCCGCCAAATGGCCCCAACACACAAATGTGGCCCAGATGTCAGGTTCAGGGATTGGAATAAGCTGAGGTGACACCAAGAAGGACGGCCAGCCGTTACCATCTGTCACTTAGATCGGCCACGTCCCAATTATATGTCATTACAAACTCAAATAAAATTCAAATGGGTGAGTTATATAAATATTTCAGCCCCATACTGTTGTAATGAAGGAGAGAACCAAACTGGTTTTAGTTTTAAGTTGTAAATGGGTTTAATTCCTTTGTTATTAGTATGGGACGATTTTGGAGTCAGCCTCTAGTGGCCATCTTAGGAACGGCAGTTTTTGTTGCTCGTGTGTTGGTTTTAATTTTCAACTCAGGAGGTTGCAGCTCTGTCTGGACAAATCAGACTCTCGCTTCTCCTGCTTGAGGAACAAAGAAGTTCTTCCACAGGCTAATAAGGACTGGTAGAGTCTCATGGACGGACTCTACCAATAGAATGTCACTAAAAAAAGATACCGGTAATAGAGGAGAACAGAGCAGCTATATCCATCACAGCAGTGGTTAAGTAGCATGTGTTCAACCTGTTGCTTGTTAGTGGAGTTTATGGATGGTCCATTCTGTTGGGAGTTTCATGTTTTCTTTGTGACTGACGGGTTTTCAAGCACATTAGGAAGATGTTTAGGTTAAGTTCCTGTTTGTATGAATGCATCCATTTTTGACAGCAGCTTGTCCAGGGAGTTACAGATAAACTCTCCTGCGACTCATTCAGCTTTCACCAGTTGGCATTTTATTCACTGCAGACAACAGATCCCCTCCTTTAGTTTATCATCTCCTTCTCAACGATCATCAACTGCCTTCCTCAAATTCTCCCCCACCTTGTTTTCTCCCCGCACAGTCCAGACTAAAGCCACATGTCGTACAGGCATGGGGTCTGCCAGTCCAACGTTGCGGTGACGGCACGGCTCTCGGGGGCACAAACGATTGCGTAAACCTCAAGCTGAGTGCCAGTAAACTGCAAACAAGGGAGTAATTCTGACAAAGACTTGCTTCATCAAAACGGAGTACACCTACATAATGCATGCGTCTGTGTGTGAGGAGAGAGGATGAGAAAGATGAGGGATGCTTTCGTCCAGAAAATGTCATTGTAAATCACTTTAATCTAGTTCAGTCAGTGACAGCGATTCAGCAATAAGTCCTTGACTCTCCGCTTTCAGAAATTAGCTTTTGTCAAATAAATTGGTATGTTCTGTGTGCTCCATGAAGAAAGACAAAACAGACTAATGCACTGGCCTGACACAAGAATCTTGTCAATGTCGGCATTTGGTCTCTTTTTTTTTTTTGTTTCTGAAAAGTTGGCAGAGTTGGCTTCAAAAAGAACAGATTATTGTAAAACGGAAATAGAAGTGCGAACAAGTTAGTCACGCGGTTTGAATCACACCTTCCTGAGTCACTAGAAACAACTCCAGTCTTAACTTTTATTGTGAGCCTCAGATGATGTCCACAGGGAAACTAATGAAGGTAACGGAAGCATTGCTGGAGAAAAACAAGAAATACAACTCTCACTTCATTGCGTGTGCAGAGAAATTCAAACACAAAGGAAGGAGACGGAGTGATAATAAAGACTCTGACTTGTTCTTTCATAGGTTATTAATGCACTTTAAATATTTCAAGCTCTAAATCTTGTATCTTGTTCATATTGTGCAATGTTTGCTCATTAATGGTAATACTATTACATAAACTTAAATTTTGTGGTTGTTCTTATCTCTAAAACACAAACTGAAAATAGGCAATATCTGGATTGTTCCTCAAACTTAAATGGAGGATGTATTTCTTTACCTATAAAAAAAACACTTGAGACGTTTTGTCAGGAAAATTTCAGGCAGGCTGCCCCTGAAATCTTCCTGAGTGGGTTGTTCATACATGTCCCTGACAGCGCGAGATGAGAGGCAAGACTTGATGTTATCGACATGTAACCCGACGCTATGGCCAATGGTCCTGTGCCAGTCACAGGATGTAAACATCAACACCCCCCCCCCCCCCCCCCCCCCCCCCCCGCACACGCTAATGGGGAATTTTGCTGAAAAATTCCTGATATTTCTTAACACGGAAATTGAACGAAGAGTCTGGCAGGAAAAATTTCAGATAAAGTCGGAGTGGAAAGTTCAGCTGTTCGATCACACATGTAGCTCAACCCGAAAATCTCACAAAGTTTCAGGAGTTTCTGCAGGTGCGAAAGAACCATTACGCTGAGCTCCATTTTGCACTGAGCAGTGTGTATAGGTACACTTTTAGGGGACAATTGCTATCAAAAAGATTTTTTCAGTATATAATATTTTTTTGTAAATATTCTTATATTGTACAGGTTCAGAGGCTTGTTTCTAAGAGTTTAATATCAGATTTCAAGTAATTTTGCAGTAATTTACTGATCCTCAACAGGCACACTGACGTACTGACACACACTCATAAAACATCTGGAATGTACTGTATATTTTACTGCAAGTCAGAATTGCTTGCATACAGTCTCGTGCAACAGATGTGTGTGTGATGGTTCATTATGTTGCTGATGACGGTAAAAGCTGTAACAGATTGTTGTCTGATGGCTGAGAGAAGCTGGGATTTATGTCCCATCCTTAAACACACACACACACACACACACACACACACACACACACACACACACACACACCACACTATGCAGCACACATTTTTCTCACTCACTGGTAAAGAGAGTATAGGCTATGCCACTGGTTGGGTAAAAGCATGAGACTTGGGCCTCAATAACATTTTCTTGCTCTTCTTTTGAAGACCACCTGTACCCTTTTTTTGGGGTCAGGATTCTATTTAGCTGGTTTTGCAAATCTGACTTGGAAAAAAAATCGCTTTTAACAAGCTGGCCAGAGGAAGTCAGGATAAAGTTGGTGTGAAAATTTGGCCGTTTTCGTTCACACATGCACCCCAAAATTTCCAGGGGTGCATGTGTGAACAGGACTTCTACAACTTCACACCATTTCCACATAAACTCTGAAAATATTAAACACATAACCACACAGTATACCACACTGTATAACCTCTGTGAAACCTTTACCTTTTGCACTTGGTGTGTTGAACACATGACTCAAATTAAATCACAGCGTGTCAGACACAGATGTGTTTTAAAGGGCGTTCTGAAAGGTCAAAAGTGTGTAGAAAGCGCAGTGCACTCATACGACTCTTTGTACTAGTCCTTCTATTGACCCCGATGACATCCTCTTCCACAGATCAAATCCTCTCAATTTAATTATTTCCTCTTTCATTCTTCCACATAATGGTTGTGTTATAAGTCCATTGAATCAAAGTTTCCATTCACTGTAATCCCCACCTCTGTAAACTTGTTTTTTAACCGTATGGTAGACCTCCCCTCCCTCTCTTTTTAATGTAAGTGTCATCAACGACATGATGAGAGTGGAGTCGAGGGATTATGTGTGAATTGTCTCATCGAAGCAAAGCGAGAGTGTGTGTGAGGTGAAGTAAAGGACAGATGTCTGATAAGAAGCTGACTGGTCTCAGTGTCAGGAATTACATGCACACATACCACATCAAATAAAAAAGTAGGTAATAAAAGAAGATATTCATGTAGTCGTGATTTATATGATGCGGCAGAACAATGTAGCAAGCCAAACGCAACAGTCCTCTGATGCCTTTTAGGGAGGTTTATCATCAAAGGTTGTGATAAAAGCTGCAAAATATTTCCAGAAGAAAGAACTAAAACAACATGGCCGCGAGGAAGAGTGTCCCCGAAAAAACCACCTAGGCCGCCATCTCTTCTGATAACGTCCTCGACACTGATCGCCTCATTTCCTCTCACACTATACTCCGGACCGACTTTAGCAGCTAATCCTGGCTGCAAGCAGACAGACACGCACGCACGCACGCACGCACGCGCACACACACACACACACACACACACACACACACACACACACACACACACACAACACACACACACACACACACACACACACACACACACACACGCACACACACACACAGTATACACCCACGCTGAGAATGGGAGCAGTCATGCATTGCATGCTGTACTTGAACTACCCGGGGATTAATCCACAAGGGGAAAGAATCCAGTTTTTACTCCCGTACTAACAGGGAGCGACAGGAAATTATAGCTGCAATGTCAATTAATTTCTATTTTCCGAGAAGTGGTGCTTGGAAAATTGACTTTTTCTTTTTTCAGGGCCGAGCCGAGATGATTGGTAGCTCGTAACTTCAGCTCTGGCATTTACAACTAGACAAGTAGAAGTGGAGTCTGCCCTGTTAAAAAGTTGAATAATCTGACTGTATTTCATCTTTGATATGCATTCAGCCGGTGACCCCCCTCGTATACCGAGCGAACCTTTATTATTTGAGGTTGTAAGAAACTCATTAATCCCATTAGACCTTTTCCCTGGGCTTGATTGCGCCTCATCCTCTGTCATATTTGTCTCTGACCTCCTCTTGGCTCTGACACACTCACAAACATTCATTATGTCGGCTTCAGCAACCTCACGAGTGGATTGTACATCATTAGCGGCACTGAACGCCACACTCTCTCAGGAGCCATCCGCAGCACTTCTACCATTAAACCTGGGAGCACGCTGTCAGTATTCTGCAGCGTGCTATCTTCTTGTGCTACTGTGAGTACGTGATAATATAAATGACCATCTGTCCCCGTAGAGATGACTGACAGAGGCATCATGAAGGAGACAGAATAGGCGATTCAGGCACTTGAACTCTGATTTTGGACCCCAGCTATCCAAGTTGTAGCCATTTCACCTAAACCATTTTTCAGTTTCTCTCCTAATTTACAGGGCCAAGCAGACACAGTGCAAGGCTGCAAATAGCTGGTGCTGATATGTGTTAACTAGTTCCGTGGTTTAAAATAGCCTTATTTTACTTTCCTGTGATCACCCTTGCTCAAAACTCCTGAAAAGCTCATGAAGTTTTCGGGGTGAGCTGCATGTGTGAACGCGAACAACGCTTCTCCTGCCAGCCCCCTTGTGCTTATTTCCGCAGAAAGTCGGAGTGACCTGATGTGAGAACACAACAGGATATAATCAGAAGAATTCCCCTCCGTATGAAATGCGTGCACTTCATTAAACTGCTGAATTACTTCTTCTTATCGCCTGCGTTTTCTTCTCCGCTCTTTTGTTGATATTGTGATTCTGTCCAACTACACATAGCTTAATGTGATATAAAAGCAAATATCTCATGTTAGATCGCGTGTTACCCCTACACAGGAGGTACTGGACAAGGTCTTCAAATTAACTGGAATTTATAATGATGCCACTTTGTTACCTACAAAAGCAAACAAGGCCATCATAGAGAAAATTGCTTCTGAATGGTTATTTTTTTTAATACTTGTAACTGCTGCAAGAGGGTCAGACAAACTTCTTTTAAACACTTTTCAAAGCAGTGATTCCCAGAAAGTGATACACTACACTTACACAAGGTTAAATGAAAGCAGGAAAAACCCACTCAGAAAAGAGCTCTTTGTCCAGGGGGGGGGGGGGGGGGGGGGGGTCTCTAAAACTGACCCAAACAGAAAGATCCTCACAGTTTGAGATTAACAGTTATTAACACTTCAACGTCTTGCTTTGTTGCACAAGAAGACAAAAACTTCAGGGACATTTAAAAGCAGAGATATTTTAAAGGAGAAAAGCAGCAAATCCTCACTGAAATTGCTCGAGGCAGAGAATCTTTTGTGTCTGAGGTGGAAAAAAAACTCCTCTAACGACTAATAAATGACTTTGCGCTCTACAGTGTGCTCAAGTCAGCAGCATTTTATGATCCCCGATGAAACGTTTTGCAGTGTATTGAAAAATCAGGATGACTTCAAGGTACATGATGGCAGGCAGAAGGAGGATAGACGCGGCTGTTTGTCTTCAAAGTGCCTTAAAACATTATCATCCAGCTCAAGGCACTGCCAATGTTTAGTCAAAAGTAGTTATACAATATATGTGTGACTCAGTCCGGCCTAGTTTATCACAACTGGAATTTATCCAACATATAAACTCAACACGTCGATGGCACTGGGAGAAGTTAAAGCAAAACGCAACAAACACACATCAATAGGTCGACTCTCACGCCCACAGAAGTGACGATGCTTCCCGGGGGGGGGGAGCAAAAGCAGTTATAAAATTAGAGATAAAAGTAAAAAGGCCTGCTGTCGACTCGTGTCCCTCTGCGCTTTTGATCACTCTCAAAAGTGGAGACACAAACACACGGCTGTTGTCGTGTAAAACACACACAGGGAAGGGGATACATTTTGCCAAACAAGCTGTATTTTTAACTATAATGAGTTAGATTTCATTTTCAGTGCCAAACCTGGAACAATAAACGCACCACTGCCTCATTTTTACCCCAATGTACGGGGACAGTTTCCCCCCAATTACTGCACATGAGCAGCATGTGAGCTCGCCTGTGCCTCTGTCCATTAGTGTGTAAAGATGGGTGGAGAGGGGAGGACTGCATCATTATGCTTTCAAAGAGCACAGTGGCGGTGCACGCGGCACTAATCAAGGAGCAGTAATTGACGAGAATCCTGAGCTCGGTCTGAATCAAAGGGCATTACTGTATCTGCTGCTGCCTCTTTACCCGGGGGGGAGTAAAGAGGGATATAAGACACAGCTGGGTGGATTAAAACTGTCTGTGTTTGTTTCACCAACAGTGTTCGATAACTCTTTGCAGTAAGGCAGAGTTTTTTTTTGGTTTTCGTCGACTGTGCAGTAAATCATTTCTGATGCAATCATAATGGGAAAGCAAAAAAACAGAACTATAATTAGATCCAATGGGGATGGATGCGGGATGTAAAAAAAATTATGTAAAATTGAGTACGGGCAGCAGCGTTCATTTTGGCAGCGACTTTAGATTAGTTTAAAGTCGCTTTGAATTTCGGTGGACTCATTTTTCATTTGGTTCGGTTTGCTTTCAATCTACACTTACGCTGCGCTGTGACCAGGACATAAACAACAGGACAGTGGAGGAATGGCATAGCGCGATGCAGTTTGGTAGCTTCCCATTTGAGCATGCTTTCAGTTGAAAACGGTGGTTAATGTAAATATGGTCAGTTTCTGAATAACTGTAAATATGCCTAAGCATGGTTCTGAATATGTTTATCTAGGTGCATACAGAGGGTTATTTACAGTAGATGTTGTTTTACAGAGTTCAAAGCACTGGTTGGAAATTGAACTCACTCTACAAACAGCATCACTTCTCTCACTTGGTTTTATCACTCAGACTGTCTGTCTGGATTCATAATCTGCCCATTTGATGACCTCTGTAGCTCATCCCCTCTGGGTTCACTAACACAGTTTGTGTGTAAGACCTCACAGACACACACACACACACACACACACACATCAGCATGTACAGTCATACACAGTCTGAGGATGTTCATGGCGTTCCCATTCACCTCTTGATTCTTGTGTTTTAAATGCATCTGAGGTCTCAAAACATATAAAGGCACTGAGCCCTATGAGATAATGAAAACTCAGTGGATACTTGTGACTGATGGCCGCAATCACCTCGGCACAGTGAAAAATGGATCACACTGCAAAATCAGAGCACTGCGATAAAAATATCACACCAGCGAAAACCAATGGAAATGTGTCATCCTGTCATCCAAAAAGAGGTGTACGGACGGCGTCTCCACGGAGAGCCGAGGAGTCAATCACCTCCTGTTGGGAATGACAGGCAGCGAGACAAAACAAATTATGTGGATGGAGACGTGTGGCTGACGGGATGCAGACAGAAACATGGCAACAGGAGAGAAAACACACACACACACACACACACACACACACACACACACACACACACACCCAGGCAGGAGTGGTGACTGCAGATGCACGGATAAAAAAAAGAAAAGAAAAGTGATTTGCAGGTTATCAGACAGGTGACGGGGAGGAAGACACGTACTCTAGACCAGACAGTGAATGCATCACTATTGCATCAGAGAGACAAGACCAGCCGCTGTGACCTCTGGGGAGGAGAAAGGTAGGAAGCTGGTAGCTGTTGGTGGCGTCACATGTTATAGCAGTATTAATCTGCCTTGGATGGAGAAGACAGGCTTAATGAAGGCTAAGCTGCAGTTACAGCTTCTCCCAGCGGTTATAGGCCAGAGGTCAGCAGCTTAGCAGCGGGACACTGAAATAAATAAACCCCAAACATTAGCGAGGCAAACACTCAATTTTTACACATATTTTAGACCATGTTCTTGAAAATTATCTTCGGTGAATTCTATTCAAGTTCCTCAACAGTACGAGAACTGCTCGTCTCCTTTCTATGTTTTTTATTTTCATTTTTGCGGTTATGCACCAAACAACCAAAACTAAACCTGTTGCATGTGAAAACTTACTTGGCGATAAACTCGATTCTGATACCAGCATGAGTGGAGGGTTAAGTTTGTGGATTGTGTTATAGGTCAGGGTCATTGTACTGTGAATGTGATTTTTCAGTTGAGCAGAATCCAGTTAGAGGGTTTTCCGTTCTGCTCGCTGTACATTATCTTGCTTAAATCGTGACCAGGACAGGATTTAACTGATTAATAAAAGGATTTATTGCTTTTGCTAAAATATTGTCGCCTAAAGTTGATGGTTGGAACTGTTTTCACAACATAAACAAACCCAAGAGAAGCTGCTTAAAAGGGTTACCAGTAAATGCACTTGAGCTTGTAATGCCTGGGCATTTCATGTAAACACAAAAATACATGCATACTTTGATTTCAGAACCAATACAAACTCAGTGTGAGGTCATACTTGGTATGAATAGTATGCAGTTACTGACACAGTAAGAGTCAAAGTTTAGTGGCACAACGCCCGAGAAAAGAGGATGTCTGATTTATTCTGAAACGGTTGTTCCAAACACCTCTCTTTACCCCAGTTTTATTCTGAAACGAGCAGAAAAGAAAGGTGGAATAATGGAGGTAATGGAGGGATGGGAGGGAGAGAAAAAGGTAATCAGTTGAAATGATGGTTGGAGAGATTTCCTGTCCCATCCAAGGGCAGGGCAGTGTTCATGTTCTCAGCCGGCACCATCTGCTGCAGGAGCACGTCAGCCAGCCAGTGAGGAGAACGTTACAAGGCTCTGCCAAAACATGCCGTAACACCGTCAACAACAACAACAAACCTAAAACAGAAACGCACACATCGCAGAGCAGCATATTAATTCTGTGGCAGCGAGTGTCTGCATCAGCTATTAAAAAAAAATCTCTCAGGGTTTGCAGATATGTTTGAGACAGCAAAACCAAATTTCCAGGGGAGGGTAACTTGATGCCAAATAGGAATATTTCTCTAAGAGGGATAAATTAAGAGGAGACTGTCTTCTCCAGGTGTGTGTAGGGGTTTCAGAGGCCGACGGCGGGCTGAGTCAGGCCCAGGATGATGGTGTGTAAGAGCACCCGTGAGGGAGCAGCAATTTGCGGCAATGTGCTACTGTCAGCTCAACTGCTGGCTCGTCTCAGGGTCTGTTTCTGTATGTGTGTGGAAACAAACCTGTGCATGTTTGAGTGTGCTTTGCGGCTTGGCTGCGGTGTGTACACAGGGAGCACTGAGAGTTTGTGGACTCCTGGTGGGAAGTGTGTCTGCAGCTGAGAGGAAGGTAATGAAGCTTGATGCAGCACCTAAGCAACAACACATTTCCTCCACACGATTGCACACATATGCACACATATGGACACACTGCAGACTATAATAATAAAGGACAAAGCAACTTTGTAGGTCACCCATTGGTTTCCTGATTGGGTAAATTAAGCCTTGAGTTCTCTTAATTTCATTCAGCATACACTATTTGTGATAGTCGTTAAAACGGTCTTTACACCCCGACAGCAATCAATAAATTATGTGGTCTGAAAAACATCTCTAGCTGCGGTAATTCTTTAAAAAAAAACGACCTATCACTGCGGTGAGGCCCTGATGGTGAGTGCCAATCAACGCCTCCCTCTGCAGACTCTACTCTTGCCGTACACCAGCGCACTGAGCGCACACTTAAATAACTTCACCCCCATACGGTTGTTATGATTAGAGACATTGGTAACACTTTACAATAAGGGTACATTAAATAACATTAGTTAAGGCATTATTAAGCCTTAACTAATGGTTACTAACAGTTAACTAATGTGTCTAGTAATCACTTATTAAGGGTGTTCATGTTAACTACGGCAATTAATTAATGCATTATTTAATCCTTATTAAGGATGCTATTAACATTAGTTAATGCAGTAATAAGCCTTAATTAACAGTAAATTCATACAATAATGAACATTAAGAAACCCTTAACAGATGTCTCTTGTTAATATTAATCAAGGGTTTACCTGTTAATTAAGTCTATTAACTAATATTACTAAATGCTTGATGAAGATGTTTATTTAGATGCATGTCTTGAGGTTCACAGCTAAGTCATGTCATTAAGACAAAAGTGTTTGTTTTTATTAATGCTTATTTAAGGTTAATGACTGTTCACTTACTTGTCCATCCTCCAACTGGTGATTTATTTTTGGTAAAGGTTGAGATCAGTGGACCACACCATGGTCTTCGTGTAGACGTTAGATCGTTCCTTTATCTTCATGTAGACGTTCTTAACTTACAGCCTAACCTATCATTATTGTTGATGTTATATAAGCATTACTAAACCATGATTAACCATTTATTACTTACTCTGAATAAGCCTTACTTAACCATAATTAACCATTTATTAATGCTCTGAATAAGCCTTACTTAACCATAATTAACCATTTATTAATGCTCTGAATAAGCCTTACTTAACCATAATTAACCCTTATTGTAAAGTGTTACCGAGACCTTTTTGCACAACTGCATCGGTTTCATTTTTCAACATCAGAATTGTGGCTTATGACACACAAATGCCTAAACAACAACCTGAGGTTAGGTATGATGTACAATGGAGGACTGCCCGACTTGGACTGCTACAGCTATAACAATCAGCCATCCTTAGATTATCATGATTATGGTTTTTGTTGCTTTCTCTGATCGAGGCAGAAGGCTGTCCAACCATGAGTCCGGTTCTTCTCGAGGTTTCTGCCTGTTAAAAATACGTTTCTCCTTGCCAGTTTTGCCAACTGCTTGCTCATTGGCGGATAAATGTTGGGTTAATAATACAACAGAGTACTGTATACACCTGCTCCATACGCATTTTTTAAGGTTGAAGTTCTCTGGCACATTATATTAATAAAAAAATCACTGATTGACGTATGAAAACATGAATCTTGTGAACAGGCTCCTGAGACGTTCATCTGCATTCAAACAGAGACACAATCTGTCATATAGGCACAACAAAAATCTTTGACCCACTTATTTCATCAAAGGCATCAGAAGCAGCTACAGTCGACCCAGATATCGTCACATTGTGGAGGACTGGAGGCATCTGTCCATTACAAACACAGGTCTCGACGGGGGATGAATGAATGGCTTGTCAACATGTTCGATAGATACGAGCAGATGGACACTCCATCACTCTGTGGACCCCGTCAATGAGTCACTGAGAAACCTGACCCACACTGATGACCTCACAGATCTCAGCGATTTTTACAAGCCTCCTGATAGACAAAGACAAAGGACATGGACGCACATGAAAGGATAAGAAATATCAGTAATATCACTCATATCTATAAAGATGTTAACACTACTTAGTGAGGGCCTGGTGTTAGCGGTTTACAGTATAAACTCCACAAAGGGCTGGAGAGTAAACTTTGCCGTCCCCAATAATTTCAAAAGTGTGTGTTATTTCAGATTTAAAATCTGGATGATTCATCAAATACTTTCAGAGCAGTACCAAGATAGACATGAGAGACAATTCTACAAGGATACAGTGCAGCTGATCGTGTCAGCAGGCAAATACACATTCCAGCATAAAGCTCTTCTGAAATGAAAAGGTTAAAGGTAACGCAGGCTAGCAGGCTTCTAGTTGACAGCTAAAATAACATGATAAAACCATTTCAACTTTTGTTGTCTTTAAAGAATAAAGGCGACCAATATATCATCCAAACTGGCTCATCTTTCTATTTTTGGTTTAACGCACGGCAAAGTTTTACTGCATAGGTTGTATTTATTTATTTTTACAGTTTTTGTTCCTCTGTGAGATCATGTAAACTGGTATGGGCTTAAAATGGATACAGAAAATCCTAAACCAAATCATATAGTGAGTGAAATGCTGTAATGTTTGTATATTTTTGAGTGTTGATTTCTAGGTTTTTAAAGGAAGACATCTGTGATGATTGTTTTTGCGTGAGGGATGCAACCCCAACCCCCCAACATAGAAACTTGAGTGTGACTTCACTATCTGTTGAAGATTTTACAAATACATTTTCAAAAGTGTGAACACTAGAGATTATGCTCAGATTATATCAGTCAACCCTTTGGTAAGAGCATATCAACAGTTTATCTAAATTGACTAATTGGACGTAGTCAGTTGCGACAGATGGCGGTCCACCATGAGTCTGGTTCTGCTTGAGGTTTCTACCTGTAGTTTTTCCTAATCAGTGTTGCCAAACGCTTTCTGATTGGTGGATCCAGTTGGGTTTCAGTAAATAGCATTTCAAGGAGAAAAGTCTAAACCTGCTGTTAATGTAAAGTGTCCTGAGAGAACCTAGAAATAAATAAAAAATGGTTGATTGATGGACTACTTCAAGCACCTTTACCCAAAGTGCTTAGTCATTAGCCTCTTACCCAGCCACTAAAAGCATCAAGATATCATTCAAGACTCCGGCCTAAGCTATCGGGGTTAAGTGTTTTAGACATGTTGAGCCAGGGATTGAGCCACAAAACCTCTAATAAGTCGATGAGCTGATTGACGTTCTGAGCCACATCCACCCCGTACCAAAGATTAGTGCTATCAGTGGCTACACTTCTCCACTCTCTTAAGACACTTATAGTCGGATTTACATCATTAAATACTGCAATAAGTAGATTTACATGGGCTAAAAATATTGCTTTAACATTTAGCTTTCCACTAAGAATGCAATCTACTTCCTATGTAGATCTTTGAGGTTGCCATGGTCTAATCTTTTATTTCCTCTCTCTCCTCATGAATCTCATCCATCCACAGGTGACACTCCAGATGTGCATGCTGTAACATTTACATGTAGTGATCCATAACACACAACAAGCTGCTGCTAGTGTGGTTTCAGTCATGTGCATTGTGCCTCATTATGGCACTTCGGAGGTCATTATGCAGGGCTTTTCATTTCCCAGCATGCTCAGCGTGCTATCCAAACATCTCTGCAATCACGGGATGCAGATTTTGATTTGTATTATATATTTATGATTATAGTATCACATGAGTCAGAATATATTGCTGTGTCAATATTTTATCCAACCCTTATTCAAAAACCCTTTAAGTTCTTTTAGACAATAGCTAATGCTAGCAATAAACCACTTTCTACATCACATAACGTTACTTTAGAAAACATATTATGGAAAACAGCTGCAATTTATCACTGAGTAGCCACAAACTAGACCAACGTTGACATCGGAGAGTGTAAAAGAAGAAACACCCTTATTTAAATACTCTCGTGCATATAAAGAATATACTGAAGTCTGTCATCCACCCGCGGTCAGCTGATCGCTCTGACCCCGGCCCCTTTCTCCCACAAGCCCACTCTTTAAAGATCTGCCACTGAAACAGAGAAAAACCCAGAGCAATATATCCCCCCCTTCTCATATCCATCCTCTACAATCACCGCCGATCTCCTTCTCCCCCCCGAGCTGCAAATTATCGAGAAGCGCCAACGATTGAGCGGTAATTTGTGGAGCTCCGGACCCTCATCCCCTTGACCTTCTCTCCCCCTTTCTCCTCCTGAGACATCAGCTCTCCCATTTAATTTTTTTTTCCTCCCACTCATGAATGTCAGCTCCCCCCCTTTTTTTTTTTCTCCTCTGCCTTTTCTCCTCGCTCTCCATTCTCTGACTGCTGTAATGATTTATACACTGCCTCCACAAGAAGGAGCGAAGAGGGGGAGAAGCGCTTCTCAAATAACATAATAAATGTTTTATCAGCAGTAAATGGATTGATAATTCAGAAGGGGAAGGTTGACAGCTGCAGGGGCTGCAGGAAGGGAAAAAAAAGAGAGATTTAGCGAAAGGTTTGCGTGTAGCAAGTCTGGGTTTAGCTGTCAAACTCATGCTGAATTATCAACCTGCAGGACGGCTCTCCTGCAAAATCAATGCGGATGAACGCCCGCAGAACAAAACTGGCAGCACAGGCTTGCTGTCACATGACTCAGGAGGGTGTATTCCTGTGAGAGAGGTGGTAAATTAATATGCTGAATAAACGCACACATTCAGCTTTGTATGTGCACACCCCGGTGATTAAATTTGGGTTGAAATAGAAATTTAAAAAAGCACGCTGATTTTTGCAGCTGAGGGGGATGTTTCTCAGCAATTTGGATCGGATGCAGATGTAAGGAGGAGTTGTGTGTCATAAGGATGAGTCAAGTTAAAAACGCACAATGGTGGGTGAGAGTGACACCCACACACTCAACATGAAGACCTACAGTGGGCTCGCTATGGCAGACAGCACCAGCACCAATTGATCCGTCTCCACAGACACTCAGAATAGAAAGAATGAGAAAGCATTCACACACACACAAACACACACACACGCACACACACGCACACACACCAACACCATACATCATAACTAAACCAGAGGCCTGCCGTGCCCACACTGTGTCAGCTTTTGCTGCCCCAGTTTGAGTTTTCTGCCACACTTATGTAAACAGACCAGATCAGATTCACCTTAATGCCACTTTTTGACTTTTTGACTTACACAAACACACAAACTCGTGACACAGCCAGTTAAAAACCTACGTTTTGTGCCCCAGCAATGACTGACAAGAAAAGCCGTCATTAGCCAGAGTTGTTATATTCGCTTTACAGCTAATGACGTGGGCCCGACGCAAGTCAGAGCAGCGCTCATTATTGAGACACGATGTCGTCCTGCAACATCCTCCTGGGAGAAAAAAAAAAAAAAAAGAACAATGTGCATCAAAATGACAAAAAAGTTATGACTCCGGTACACTGTGAGGAAAGGAGGAAGTTGGACCCACGAAGTCTCAAAAGGACAGAGGAGATCACTGTGTGCCTCCTGCTTATTAAACTTTATGAGCGTAACCGTGGCGACAAAGGTCTGCAAACTTTAATGAGATCAACAGTTCTTCCAACACCGACACCCCTGTAGGAAAATGTCTGATACTGAAAAGAAAAGAGGAAGGAATTAGGTATTAGTGAATACATCAGTCTGTACACTGATTAGATATCTTTATTCCTCAGAAATTCTTTTTTTCTACTTAAAAACAGAAGCCTGCCCCACAAGCCATGCTGTTTGTCTGCCATGGAGGTGTTACTGCTGCCACTGATAACTACTGCTGTATTTCTCACTCCAAATCACTGCTGAACAAACAGTAGCGAGGAGGCAGGCTTTCAAGACAACAACAAGAACTGGGGGGTAAAAAGGGGCACCAGGGGTCTAGTGGCTGTTTCTCGCAACCCAGACGCTGCAGTCCTCAAATCAAGCTGCCATGGTTTGAGTCCGACCTGTGGCTCCTTTCAGGCATGTCACTCCTCGCTCTCTCTTCCTGGTTTCTGATTGTATCCCCTGTCATATGTAAAACTCTCTAAAAATGTCCCTCGTGTGTTAGGATCAAGTTAACAAGATGTAAATCCAGGTCAAATCTTTGAGAAACCCCCTCTCACCCACCCCGACAATAATGCACCAGCCACCACTGCCAAGGATTTTTGCGATCATTGCTTTCCATATTCACTGTTTTCTTGCGAACAACCAGTGCCAACTCAATATGGATTGGTCAATACATCTCATACTAGGAGTAAAACTGACACCAGAAAACCTCTCACACCGTGAAGTTATGTCCCTCATCCTCTGATTATTCATCAATGTTTCGGTTATTTGTGATTAAATCTTTTCCAATTTCTTCGCGCAGCACAACCCAACCATCTGAGCAACTGATAGGAAGAAGCTTATATGGTCAAGTGAGTTTTTTGTGCCGTACTATTTGGAAGAGAAGAGAGGGATCAGAAGTCCCAGTAGTCAAGCCACTTGCAGGTTAATTGCTGGACTATGTTAAGCCTCCACATTCAACCAGCTGTTATGTAGGCCAGTGATCCCTCCAGCTGGCTGCAGCCGCTTCACGTCAGCATCTGGTATCTGGTCCGAGGCAAAGGTCACTTCCCTCCTGTCCTTTGCCTAACATCTGTATCACACACACAAACACAAACATGGTCTAAATACTGAATATAAGGATCTGCAGGTTTCATATGAGCTAAATTTCAAAATTACAAAAATTAAACTATCACAGCTGAGGAGCGTTAGGATCATGTGCCTACTGCATGATTATTATTTAAAGTGTTATCACAATGTTTTCATTGATTAGCAATCAGCTCTCAGTATCAATTCCCTCTTCCTTATATAGCTGCTTTTGACATAACATCCCGCGTTCCCACGGCAACGATTAACATGTCGCGCCTGTCATGGCGTCCGTGAAGGATTCCTCTGGCTTTGATAACTGATGGAAATATATGAGTAAATGTAGGTACTCAACAAAGAAATATACTGTAAGTATATATAACAAAGGTTTAGTACATTTTTAATTAAATGAGATATTTTATAGGACATATTCTACACATTGTTTCTTTAAGGGCTAAGATGCTTTGTGAATAACTTTTTGTATGTAAGTCTTTACCAGGAACTAATCTTAACTTTAAGAGGAATTTCTCATCATGATTCTAAGAATTTTCATAGACTTCCTTTTTCACTAGCAGCAACTCTTTGTGCTAGGAAGCTTTTACAACACAGCCTCTGGAGCTTTTCAGGCCAAGATCGACATCAATATTGAATTTATTTGACTGCTTCTTTTGAAGAAAATGCAGTAAGACAAAGAGCACCAGAAAGAACTCAGTGACAGAAGAAAACACTGAATACACAAACTGAGTGTCAACATCTAGTGCGGGAAAAATAAAAAAGGCCACTCTAAAGTAAAACGTTTCTTTTCACGGTAAAATGTCCAAAACGTGTGTTGATGGGTACGTCTGAGCTACCGGTGAAAGAAAAGAGTGCAGGCACACAAAAAACAACCATTATGAAACAACCTTGAGGCTTCCTGTAAAAGAAGCTCTCATTCATGATGTGTAAACGTTGTTCAAGTGTCCCGCATTTCCATGTGCTTTGAAGGTCTCATTTATAGAAGAAGGAAACGGTCGCTTGCTTTGCTTCCCTTACGCTCCCGCAATGCGAGGCCAGAAGAAGGCTGGGAAAAAAAAAAACTCTAGGTGACGCTCAAACGAGAGAAAAGTTTGTTGATGCTTCAAAAAAAAAAAAACGACGCCTGAGAACGGATTTATGAATACATTAAACGTGCATGTATCAGAATGATTGGCGGCTGGCTTATTTTATTGTAAAGCGAGAGAAAACTAACAAATGCACGACCTGTGCATTAGTGCCAGCTTTGCATCGTGACTGTGTGTAACCACCATCACACTATGCTCACTGTATGGATGACTTGGGGCCGTGGGCGGACTCAATCGTGTCATCTGATGTGCAAACAAAAAGTGCGCTACCATGATATGTCAAGTCAAATGCCACGCTGAATCACTGCCACGCTATTCTGATGTTCCCAAACAAACGATAACACCGGCTACAAGGTTTTTTGTTTTTTCCTGCCCGCGCGCGCGTTCGTTCTGTCTTCAGCTGCGTGTGAGGCGAACAGAAAGGTGATGGAGAAGGCGTTTTTTCTCAGTAGGTCTCGGAGGATGAACGCTGCACTGCCCACACACAGCTGTGCTGATGAGGAGAGCCCTTTTACTCATAATACAGCACCGTCCTCCAGATAAGGATGGACACCGCCTGAAGGAGAGAGAGGGAGAGAGAGGGAGACGGAGAGTGTGGGAACGCTGAAATCTTGCATAAGATTTCTTTTTTCCTTTTTTGTTTGTGTAACTCATGACACCTCTACTGGGAAAAACTTTGTTTCTTCTTGTCTGGATGGAAACATGAACTCATGAATAAACAGAAGGAGGGTGCATGTGACTGAGAAAACACATGGCTCCAGCTTAGATAAGATAAGATAAGATAAGACAGAACTGTTATTAATCCTGAAGGAAACTCTGGAGCCAGAATGCTCCAACAATACACACAGGACAAAATAAGAGAATCATCACACAAGAACACCACATAGAAACTGGAATGCAAATATATGAAGTGTTTGATCAAATGTGAAGTGGATGATGCTTTAATGAAAATAAACTGTCCAATAATAGGATATCAACAGATGTAGAATACGTCAGATAGAGTCAGCTAAGTAGAGAAGTAACTGTAATGTTGATGACAATGTTGGTATCCATTCAGAGAGGTAGTAAAGACTTGAACTGTATCAGACAATGAAGGTAAGAGAGTATATGATGTTTGGTATTGTAGAGCATATAAATTAAAGTTATAGCTCACTTAAAACTGAAAGTAAAATTGCACATGTTGTTAACAGCATTAAAGATGAGTCACTAATATTGCACATGTCACTGATTTTGAAAAGTTTTATTGCAAATGATAAGGAACCGTATTTAACCCAATATGGAAAAGTCATATTGCACATGATATGAAAAGAAAAAGTACATTTTGTGACTACAATATAGTAATACAGAGTTTTGGGGTTTGGAGATACCTGAGCAGGAGGACCTCACATTGGTGTTACTCTAATCTTATTTTGGGTCTGTTCTTGTTCCAAGGACTGCAGGGAAGCTCTACAGGTTTTATTGACGACGTTTAGTCAATGTTTAATGGATCGCCTCGTATCAAATTTTTGCTCACTGTGCACATGGCATCATGTTGGATCAGCTCTCGCTGTGGTTGGTATTGATGTGTTCTCCCCTCAAGGCCACGCTGCTTTATAACTCTGCATTGTTTTGACAAGTTGGTTCTTGGAAGCTCTACTAAGCGGCTGGAGATCCAGAAAAAAAAATCTTTTGTATTGATACACTATGACGAAGAGAACTGTCGAGAAAACTAGAACGGTGGGGTGTCAGGATAAAAGCAAGCGTTCAGTTTGGAAACCGAATTTTTGGGTAAATTTGAAGGATCTCCGACTGCTTTCTCACTCTGAGAAAAAAGTGAAATCTGAGAGGCGGTTTCAGGTTCAATTCCATTGTGTGTTTTCAGGGAGCAGATAAAGGATAAGTTTGCTTGAAGACAAACAACTGTGTCGAGCTCAGGTAAAGGCTGTCGGTGTGGAAGAGGAGACCTGTGAAGTCCAACCCCCCCCCCCCCCCCCCACACACACACACACTATTGATTTAGTGAAGATCTGGGTTAACAACATGCATCTAGGGTGCTGTGCTTTGTGCCTGAGCTCTCTCCTGTTCTAATCAGAGACTTCACTTCTTCTTCTCAGACAACAATTCAAAGACAAGAATCTGAGGAGAACAATGGGCTGCAGGATGGCATCAGAATGCAAGGGGATTAGAACACATGAAAACAAGAGGATCAATATAGCCTAGAGCTACATATTTTTCAAAACTTGCCCTTCTTAAAACTAATTTCTTCAGGTCTTAAAGTATACTGTACTTTTGTTTTTAAAGATTTATGTAGGGGCTTTTTGTGCCTTTATTGGAGAGACAGGACAGTGGATAGAGTTGGACATCAGGGAAAGAGAGATCGTGGGGAAGGACATGCGGGAAAGGAGCCACAGGTTGGATTCCAAACTGGGCCGCCCGCTTGGGCTTAAACCCACTTTTAAACTTCTTCAATAGTTGCCTACAGTAATTGAGTTTTCCCCTAACTTGGGATGCGAATCCCCCATGTATTGATTTGTTGCATCTTCATCTTCAATCAGGTACACATCTACGTTCAAATGTATTCAACAATCTACAATATTCAACCCATGTTTAACATAGAGGGACAAGTAAGATTGGTTTTATCCCACTATGTGACTGACATGTCTTGACCTGGATAATTAGTGCAGCATATACATGTAGAACTTTTAGGAACATAATGCCCGTTTCCATTATGCTTTGGGCTACTTGGGGCCTTTCCGGAGCTCCCCTCTAATTAGGTACAGAACATATGTTTCAAGGACACTTTGCCCATGATAATAGGCGGACAGGAACAAGTTCCATGTGACAGTCTGAAATATACTCTGCACAGGAAGAAGCATGTTCTGTCGAATAAGTGACTGACCTTTTAGCGGCAGAGGAAAGACAAAGGTCACTATTCAATATCTAATCCCTTCTATTAATTGGCTTATTCTCTCTTAGACGCTCCTTACTAAAGGTGTTGACACAGCTAACACATGAGCGACCACTGGCAACAACAACTGATGTTAATGATATGCATTGGCGTTTTTTTTTGTATTTCAAATGGCCCTTGGTGGAACTCTTCAGCCCTGTCCGTTTGAAACGTGGGCAAAAGATGGAGAGAAGTCTTCCATGACAGACTCGAGCCGTGCCTCGGTCAGATAAACAGAGCAGCAGGAACACAGACAAATCGATGGGTTGAGGGAGTTCTGAAGTTAGCAGGGACACAGAAAGTCAGGATAGGTCAGAGCCGAGAGCACTCTGTCCAACAGAGAACACAGGGTGTCTCTTCGGCTTCCTGTTTATGTCTTACAACTGTTAAAAAAAACATCCTGGAGATTCACTCAGATAAAACTCAACGTGTGTGCCTGCTCAGCATGTCGTCTAAATGTTTCAGGCGTTTTAAGGGAAACATTTTGAAGCACTACCGTTGTGAATATTCTAAACACAGCCGTGTTTTTTTTTTTTTTGTTTGTTTTGCTAACCGAAGAATTGAAAGGAACAGACAATGACGCAGATCACATTTGGGGTCACGGGATGAAAGCAGTCCCCAGCAGGTGCAGCGAATCTGCCGCCGACATCAGAGAGTGTTCATTGTGCTCGGTGCTGTTCAGGTCTGCTTTTTCCTTCCACCAGTTCTATGTGGGAGGGTCGTGACCACTCAGCCAGATCTACCTCTCCCACCAGAGATCAGACACACTCAGCAGGCCGTGCACTGTGACCACGCCGCCTTAAATAGCACATGCTGATGCCCGCTCACACGAGCCCGCGGTGAGTCATTACAGCACAGAGCTGAAAGGCTGCTCAGGAGAAGTTTGGAGAAAAAATGACTGTTCATGATAAAGTTTTCACTTTCTGTAGCCTATCTAACATTTTTGCCTTATTTCTACCAGCATGGTTTTTTTTTTTTTAAACTTTGCTGGAACCATGACTCATCAAAAAACAAACTAATGAGTGTCCCTAATGATACATGATATGGTGTTTGTTCTTCTTCTTGAAGTAAAGAAACTCTACGTTAACTGTGCCTGAGTTTTTATAAGTCGCTCTGATTCCAATGACTCCAGTTTACTGTATTAAAAAGCATACAAAACCTCCCTTTAAATAAGCAGTGATTGCATCCTAACCATGGCAAAGACCATACTTTAGTCTTACTACAAATCTGTAGACTGAACTTGGTTTGTTCCTTTGCTTATACTTTAACTAATTAATATTTCTTTGTTACGTCATGAGACTGGTTTATACATCATTCAAAGTCTGGAAAAGGTTTTGGGAGGCATGGACAAATAAGATGGATCTTATGTAAAGTCCTGTTTCTGTCAAGTATTGTTCTAAAAGCAACCTCAGTATTAAAAAAACAGGAAGTATCTCCTGAGTGTTAAATGCATTATGCAAATCAGTACCGCATACTGCAAAATGCGTCAAAACACCAAAGCGGTGTATGCTACTGCTGGTACCTTAAGTGCTATGTGTTTGTAAGGTTTCTCCTTGACCAATCTCACACAAGTGATACACGGCTTTAATCATCCACACATTTATTCATGCACGCACACACAGGCGCACTGTACATACTGTACACTCTCTCACACACTCGCGCTGTCCGTTTGCTCTGCCCCTTTGACAATATTGAACCTTCAGTAAGTTGAGAGACTGGTCAGTTTGACTTTGCAGAAATGTGCAGTATTGCAGTTTGAGTCTCAGGCCGGGTGGGGGTGGGGGGGTGGAAGGGTGGAGGGGTGGGGGTTCGCTTTGATCGATGCACAAAGGCTTAGAAGAAGCAGAGTGGAGCTGGCACCTGTGAGGCACATCGAGTTTGAATTGACAGCTGCGGCGCTGTGAGGTGTGTCTCCGGCGCAGGCAGGAAACCGAGCCTCAGAGACCGTAATGTTGAAATACTCGAGTCCTGTATTAAGCAAAGCCAACGTGACGTTAATAGACTCTAGCTGTGTAATATAAAGTATATATGGTGCAGAGAGGTATATCAAATTATCCTTGCTCAAGCTAATACAATAAAACTGTTCACTTTTTACAGCAGCAAGCTCATGGGGAAAAGTGGAAAAAAGAAGCCTGTACTCCCATTTCACACTTAGAGTCTGAATAATGTAAACTCATCTGTACTGAGTGCCTGAGGATGTCAGTTATCATTACTGTGGTAGCTGTCAAATTCCTTGTAAGAGGGGAAGTATTTGACAACGGGTTCCTTCGGGTGTATAGATACAGCAAAAATGGCAAAGTACTTTCTTTTTTTTTTTTTTTTTTTTAAATGTTGTGGAGTTTCCAAGTAGTGAAAGAGTCCGTGCTGCATCCCGGATGCAGAAGGAACAGGGCTTTTAAAGAGTAAATATAGAGGCATGGTTTTACATGTAGAGAAAAGCTGTTTGCTCTGAGGTATTACTGGAGAATGCCCGCTGAAATCTTCAGGGAGAGAACAGGCTTTTAGTATTCGCCCTAAGCATAAACATTGAAGGACTTAAAGTGATGAAATTCCACTCGTGTAACTATACGCCCGTCTCTCTGAACTCCTGATGCACAAATATACCGAGCAAGCCTTTATTTACACGAGCTGAGCAGGCTGCACGCTAATGCGATCCGGCTTATGTGTTTACATTTACAAATTATCCGTACAGTGGAAAATTGAATGAACAGCTGCGAGCAGAAAACATCAAACCATCGGAAAACAATGCTTAACCAAAGTTGAGTGAACAAAGAGTGGAGGACAGAAAAGGAGAGGTGGAGGCTGACACAGGGAAGAGGTCTTAAATTGACTGAGTGAAGGGAGAGGAGGGAGGGAAGGAAGGAAGGAGGGAGAGAGAGAGAGAGAGAGTGTGTGGTGGTAAATAATTGAGGTTGAGAGAGCTCAGACTGACCTACTGTGATACTCGGCTCGCTTCCCTCTGACCACCGGGGTCCAAGAAATCAGTGAAATGTTCCCTTTAACTCGGACATGCTCTGCTTCCCCAGATGATCGGCTCGATGGCCACTGATCGCCCACCTTGCTCGGCTGTTAAGGCCATTACCAATGTTGTCTTCATCGATCACCGGAGCAGAGTGTGAGTGTGTGTGTCCTGGTCCCCGTGTTGTCCTGTGTCGAAGGTCCGCCTGTCCCTCACCTTCTGTTTTCCTACCAACCATCTCCGGAGGGAAGCTATAGGACACAGAGAGGACAAGAGCGGTGATTAAGGGATTTATTTGGAAACTGTGGGCAATGTGTCAACCCAATCTGCACAGAGGAAAACAGAGGAAGAAGAATGGTTGTGTTCATGTTCAAACTGTGGGATTGTAAAGCACACCAGAAGGAGCCAATCACATAAAGGAAACCTTTCAGTATACATCACTTAAATAAAATAATATATATGTTGATAATTTCTTAATCTTTTGCAGGAAACTATAGGCTACTGTTACAGCAGCTGCAGTAACAGTCAAGCACTGGACAAAGAACATTTAGGCATCTAAGCAGTAGACATGAAAATGACTCAAATCTGTATTTAAAGTCTTTATTTGTGATTTTTCACACTTAAATATAATATAAATCAAGTATATCCTCTGAAAATAACTCTGTGAGTCATGACTGTCTACAATGGGTGTAACACCTGAGTCCAACTGTCTGTGATGTTTTCAGAGTTTTCAGAGTCCTATCTTCAGTTTGTTTACATCGCCCGGACGGCCGGCTGACTCCTCCCCTCGAGTATAAAAGTTGTTTAATTGAGGGACTAGAGAAAAGAAGAATAACATACTGTACTCGCTGCTTAACTGCGTTTCTAGATCACGCTCATTTCAGGTAAATTTACATGCAGTGTGAAGATACGAGCATAATAAAGATCGCTAGCATTAGCATGCTAACACAACAATGCACCTTGAGTTGTTTTGGTTTCATGCTGGTGTTCAAGGGCGACATCTGCTGGATCAAAAAAAAAAATCGCATATAAAGCCTTTAAGACAGACAAAAATGTGCAAATGATAAATAAAAGATATATTAGAAGAAGCTTGATTACTGTAGCTCATTCAGTATGCAAGAGTAGTCGAGTGAAGATGATTGTGGTAAAGTTTTAAAATCGGTTTTAAAATCTAAGAACCCCAATGTGATATGTTTCTATTATATGGAGAGCTGCCATGCACGACACAGCCACAGGTGTTGTTTAACTTCTCTGTAATGAGCTCTCCCAGGTCCCTTTTTTTTTAATTTATGCAGTTTTTGTAACATTGCAGCTTTCATTACAGGAATAAATACTGGAGTTGCTGATAACTTTATTGGCATTGGTCCTGCCTAAAATGGTATCAGCCAAAAACATCTACTGTTTTAGCGGTGTGACAATAACACACAATACAGTGTAGTGTTGGCAGAGAGTTAGTCAAAGCCAACAATATTATGTATCATTTCTTAGTCATAGTAATGGCAGGGGAAATCACTATCAGCTAACCTTTAAGTCTTGGGGTGTTTTAAAATCTAAAGTTAGTGTACCGGCGCTTCTTGGATGATGTTGATTATTCTCGGTTGTCTTGCCGTTAACTATAACACTAAACTTAATTAAATATATATCTTCGGGTGTGGGTGAGTAAAAGCACGGGGACAACTTCTGCTGTGCGTCTCATACTACTTAATGTCCGTCCGTAACAGAGCATGACATATCCAGACTGAACAACAACAACAGCGACACCTTACTTGTCTTAAAGCAATATCACTCCTCCAACCGTAACCATGGGTAACCTTAAAGGCAAAGCGCATCATATCAAACAGATACTCTCGTTTAATGGTAAATATAAATGACATTAGCATTAAATCAAATAATGTACATTATCTCAACCTGAGAAAAATAAAGATCTATAAAATAAAACGTCACAAAAATAAATCTCATCTCCAGCTTACATTAGTTTGCTGTTGCTGCATAATTACCTCAACTTTTGGTTTCTTTCACACAGGGACATTTACCACCAAATGTATGATGTGCACAGCGGGAAAAAAAATGGTTTTCACTTTTTAATTTATCTTTAATCATGTTTTTTTCAAAATGGATGATTGAAAATGGAAACTGGGAGGCTTTGTGTTTCTTTCATTATGAGTTTTCTGTTTCAGATCATATGAATAAATCAAGAAGCAAGGGTAAATATATTACTGAATTTGCTACATAAAGAGATAAAGAAACAAGCAGTAAAACCCGGTCTTCACTGAACCGTGTGAACCACAAATGAATTCCACTTGTTCTACTTGGATGTTTTTTTTGCTCTACAGCTCAGAGGCATCTAAGATAAACCACTGTACTCCAACCATTTATTTACAACTGACTGCTGAAACAAAACATCCATAGACGTCTCAGATGTGATATGATAAGAAGGGAAAGCCCGCCTTCGCCCACTCTCGTGCCTTTGACGCAGCACACAGTGAAGCATGGCATTGTGGTTAATTTTCCATGAGGAGCGAGGGATCTATCCTATCAGTTACTGGAAAAACTGCTGTGAGGGAGTTACTTTGCCTTCACTGGTGGATTTGAAAACTGTGTTCAAACTTTTTTACCAGTGGACAGACGGATGTGTCTGAGAGAAAAAAAAAAAAAGAAAAAAGTTGAGTCTTTGGAGAAGAGAGGACTTTTGTGCTGTGATTGATTTTAAGGTAGGAAGAAGGTTAGTGGACCCAGCGCTTTGAAAAGTCCCTGCTGACATCCTGAACCCGTTTATTTTTACTTTAGAGGTGATGCTTGGTTAGAAAAGATTATTTTTTTTCTTTTAAAACAAATCTTCTTTTAAAGGATGCAGTGAGGCTGATACAGCGGAGGAACCCCGACAGGGCGAACAGGACTTGGAGGCAAAGCGGGGGGGGGGGGGGGGGACTCGTCTCACCCTAAAGACCAAACTACACTGAAAAAAATCACGCTAACTACACAACTATTTACTTAAAGAGGTCATATTATGCCCTGTTTGGGGTTCATATATTTAATCTAAAGTATGTTCACAATAGCTAAAGTTTTAAAAAAAGTGTCTGTTTTCATGAACTGCCGCTCCATGCACCGGCTCGCTTCTGACTCTCTCTCTAAGGCTCTGAAGTGCCCACGTTCAGAGTCCCCACGTGTGCCAAGTCTGATCTGATTGGTCGGCCTGTCGGCTCTGCCGTAATTGGTCAGTCGCTCAGCACGGTTCTCGGAAATGTCACGCCCCTTTCACCATATTGGGAATGCAGCCACTTTATCGTGGGCATATCGTGGGCGTGCTACAGAAGTTAACGGGCGTGCAACATTTGCTGCTGGGCTTGCCACAACGAGCCAATGGGCTTAGATCAGTGATATCACACTGACAAGACGTCACACTGGCCAAAAATTTTCGAGGGGGCTTACATGCAGCTAATGCTACAGCTAACAGGAGGACGTAGGAGAAGCCGCGTTTCTGCTGACTTTGAATTTTTGCACATAGATGTGCCTAAACATGCACAGGACACTTGTGAAAACACACTAAAGAGCATATAAAACCAGAAAAGAAAGAAAGAAATAATTTGAAACAAAATATTGATTTGAAAATCATTACGTCAATAAAAAAAAGACAACACATCTTCCTTCATTTGGAATTGTCGGTAAGACTTGAGGTAAGAGCCGAATCAGTAGCAAGGTTTTCTCTGTGAAATAAACTAATAAAGCTATTATAACGTTCAACTGGGCATTTACTAAACATTTCTACTTAAGGTGAAGTAAGACAGGTTTGCATGAATCAGTGCATAAGATCAAGTATTTCTGTCTTGTCACTATCAGAGTGTGTTGACTCCCCGTCTCTGAAGAAACCCACGCCCTGGACCGACTTCATATTTTATGATCTTCTCTCTGTGGTTTGATGTGATGAAAGTTAACCCTTCAGAGTCTGTGATTAGAGCTGACGGCTCTTTCTTCATATTATTTAGCACAGGCGCGTAATAATTAAGAATACGATCTTTAAACTGATGGAATTATATGACAAACAGATCTCACTATGGACTTTCTGCCACAGCCTCATTAAGTATTAAACAGAGCGGCTCATTGTAAACATTTAACAAACAATATTTGCTGATGAAACAACCTCATCATCTCTTCATAAAGATGTGGTGCAGGTAAACACGGAGCTGATACAGTGGCTTCGTGCAAATACTTCTACAATCCTCCCCTTGCCAAAACCAATTTGCACACCTCATTACGTCGCTCCTGTGAAAATATGTTTGCAAACATCCAAAGACGATAACCTGGAATGATTTATGAGGCCGAAACAATGAGAATTAATTCATCGCTTACTAATGTTTGAAGTTAATGTATCGGAGTAAAGAGCTAAAGAGACATGAATAATGAACAAAGAGAGGGAAGTGTGTTTAACATGCAGGGAGTAAATACAACCAAAAGAAACTAAATGTAGCGCTGACATTTGCCACAGTGACAGAGAGAGAAAAAAAAAATGTAATACGGGCAAAGGAAGGGACGTGAATAGGAACTAATGGCAGGGATGGCGAGGTTTAATCCAGCAACCAGCAGCTACCTGTGTGTCCCATCTGGACTCATTATATAACAAACAAGAGTCAAGTCAGCAGAGCGTTCCTCTCCGTCGGTCTGAGGCGAGGTCAGAAGACCGAACCACAGAGCGAGACACTCTAAGACACACACAGCGGCCAGTAAGTTGCATCCAAGGTGTGAGGTATTATATTTTCTCAGCGGGAAGAGAGCTGGATGGAATGAGTGATGCACGATCGAGTAGGGGTTTGAACACACACACACACACACACACACACACACACACACACACACACACACACGCCTCACTGAGCACCTCTCTTGCTCGAATCTGCCTCGCTGATGACGGTAGAAAGTTCTCACGCTCAAAGATTATAGTAAATGCTGTCATCTTGTTTTAGAAAGTTCGGTGTGACAGGGTAGAGTAAAAATCAGAATTTTTTTGTACCAGTCAGAGTGCCGTCTTCAAAAAGGAAATTGAAAGAGTTTTAAAGGCAGAGAAAAATTATATCGGGATAATTAAAATTATCGTTTTATCGCCCTGCAGGCCGGCTGTTCACGTTCAGAGAGTAAAAAGTAAAAAGGCAACAGATGGAACACATGGGAGCAGTAAGGCCTGAGGGGAGCGGAAACCCTCGGCAGTGTAGATGGCAGTTTGGTGAAAATGGGGTTTGACAGATTGGGGGAAAGACAGAATGCACGATTAGGAGGAAGTTGGGAGGTGGAAAAGTACAATCATCTGTTGACATCTTTTCTCATCACCTATTTCAAGAAAAAAAGGGCAAAGAGACAGAGCGATAGAAGGGGAAAATAAAATATTAAACAAAAAAGGAGGTCTATTTTTAGAAGCCAGTGGAGGTGGTGGTGGTGGGGGGGGGGGGGGGGGGGGGGGGCTATGCTTCAGTTGTATTATTGATGCTGCCGTGAGAGGAGGGGGCTCTCTGGTTCATGCCTGAGATATAGGCTTGGCAGAAGTGTGCGCGTGCATGTGTGTGTGTGTGCGCGTGCATGTGTGTGTGTGTGTGTGGCTGTAGCTGTTTTCTATGGGGAGTGGTCATTGCACTGACAAGACTAAATGGTGTAAGGGAATGAGAGCGTTCATAGAAGGAAAATGGTAATTGTGCGGTTAAATCTGTGCTGGGAGACCACGGAGCAATGAGAACATGAAGCAGAGAGGTTGAGAAGCAAAAAAAAAAAACTTCTATTATCTCGGCTTCGCTCCCCACAGAAGGATCTTTCGTACAGACATATTTGCCTGCACTTTTTTTTTTTTGACACAATTTTATTATTCCACACGGATGCGAGGCAGAGGAGAGGGAGCCTTCATGTGGAGGCACTGATCCTGCTCGCTTTTTTCTCTACACACACACGCACACACACACACACACACTTATGCAGGCTTGCCGAGTCACAAGGTTCACAGAGAAAAGATGTGGGAGAGGTTGAGAAGCACTGATTTATGCAGCATGATTTCTTTTTTTTCACATGATGATCAGATTCATCTAAAAACATAAGGGAGTGATTCATTGCATTCATGACCTTTACAGGGACTTAAAAGTGGGTTTTTTTTAAACTTTGTTTTCTTGCAAACCATTATTTTTTTTGTCTGTAATGTTGTAACAGTCTGTTTTCTTAATATTCCAGAAAAAAAGTACAGTGATTGTCCCAGTGTTACTGTTATAAAAAACCTCAACTCAGCACTTTTAGAGTCAACAAAGACGCGCACACACACACACACACACACACACACACACACACACACACACACACACACACCATAAAAGAGACATTGAGAGAGGAAGAGGCGTCCTTGATGCAGTGGAGGATCAATACATCTTTACTTCCGAGCCTTCAGATGATCCTCTCCCACATTACATCACAATAACATCCCTGTGCTAACACCGTAATTCAGTTCAAGGCCTCGACAGAGTCGTCCATGTCGTGCCTGCTGGACATCACATAAGCCTTTAATGCCCACAATACAAATAGATATGGATTGATGAAGAGTAATCAAAGCCAGCTGCGTGTCAGCTGCATGTGACCGAGTCCGACCTCAGCGAGGACGTAAAGACGACCCCGTAGCTTTACATCAGTTGTCGTTGAAATGTGTTGTCACAATAAAGTTGCATTACGGATCTTATGCTGCAGCTTATTCCCACGTTTCTGTAAATGTTCTGAATTTTTAATCTGCCGCACTGAATCTCACCATCTCGTGAAAATCAAGTCACAAATAAAGAAAAAGGAAGAAGATTATTCTGAGGCTGTACAGTACGTGACTGCGTGCATGAGGCTGTTCTTTCATAGCGTGCGGGCTTCTTGCAGGCGGCCCCTTTCTGTCTACCACTCTGGAACATATGTGGACTATTTTTGTACTGACTCAACCCGATACCCCTGGGTTATATATGGACGGTTCTGCATGAAAGATAAGACCTGTTTTCTCACTTTTTATAGTGTATTTAAAGGAGTGTTGTTAGTTTTTTTGTGTAAAAAAACGAAACAAAAAAATGATGCGTTCAGGCCCTCTGCATTATCTTGAATGTAAACAGCACTTAAGTGTTTTGTGGGTGTATTTTAAAGGGCACATATTATACTCCTTTAAAACAAGTTTAAATAAGTCTCAGAGGTGGCCAAAGCATGTCGGTGAAGTTTCTTGTTCTAAATCCACTCTGATCTTGTATTTGATCACGCCTTTAAACCCCTCTGTTTCAGACCTGTTCAGAACAGGCTGTTTCTGTGTCTGTAGCTTTAAATGCAAATGAGCTGTGTTTGACCACGCCCCCTCTCTGGAAGGGCTTGGGTGGCTCGTGCTTTCTCGCTACATGTCCTATTGTTTACGGTGAGAAGGCAGACTCAGAGGGCAGAACAAACACCTAGCTGTGGGGGTGTCACCCACCTGGGGGACGGGTCGCCGCCCTTTGTGATGTCATGAAGGGAAAATCTCCAAACGGCCTGTTTGAGCACACATTTTCTGAAAAGTGGAGCAGGCAAAAGACGGAGAGGATGGACTTTTCTTCATTCCCAGCTCCGAGATCCGATGTAAATGGAACGCACCGTTTACCTTCCTCAGGAGTCTCAAAAAAGCTCGTCTTGAGAACAGAGCGAATCTGTTGGTCAAATTTGAAAGAGCTGTCAAAAAATCACACCAAGCCGTTTGACAGAGGGTTGACTTTAGGAGGCCAACAGGCCAAGAACACAATCAATGCCATCCAAGAGTTCAGGTTTTCCAAAGATGTACGTTAAATTTGTGTTTCAGATTCTAGGCGTTGAACTCCATCCAGCATTTAACGTCTTTTACATAGCCTTGGAGAGAGGCTTTAAGCAGAATTTTTAAGAAAAAACACAAACCAGAAGTCTTGAAGACAGACAATTGTTTGAGACTTAACAGCAGGAGTCTTCTCTCTATGATTTACCAAAGCTGATGATCAGTAAAAGAGGCAGGAATCTTCCCTCTACTAGCATAGTGTGGGTGGGGTTGAATCTCAATAAGTCAGTGAGGTAGAACTTTTCCTTTCGTAACCTTTTATACTTTTGTTTCTTTTTCTTTTTCGCCCTCCTCTCCTGCAGAGTGAAGGTGCCAGACGGCGGCCTTGAGCAACTCAGTCACTTTCCCTTTGTGTAGCTCCGATAGAGAACATCCCTTCATTAGGCTGCATCTCTTGACAGCACTTCATGCTTCCACAGCTCCGTTGACAGCCGAGTGTGAGGCTCCCACCTACACACTGCTCATGCCTGGCTAGCTGTTTATCACCATGGACACATGCCCCAAACATATAGAATAAACATTGACATGCATTATGTATTAATGTGTTTACAATAAGAACGGTAAATACTGTAATGCTGCTTTCACAAAACAATGTAAAATCTTTTAAAAATGTACTGACTTAGAGTTTGAAGACATTCATATATGCTTGGTATTCCACATTTACATACCATTCGTACATCCAGCTGAACCTTCCATCTGTTACTTTGTATGCAAAACATAAAACCAATCAAGGATTATCAGAATGCAAAGGGGGAAATATCCATCACATGCATGCTCTATAATGATTCAGAAGGGCTGAATAAACATGGATTAAGTGTGTTCAATGATAACTCACATTCATGTTAAACACGTTCTCCTGTCAGAAAGCAACAAGAGCTGTTGCTACTAAAGTAATAAATATGAGCAACACGGTGTTTGCAGAAAGCTGCAGCCCGCCTTCAGTGGTGCTGATGGAAGCTGAGCTGGGATTGAAATCAATCCACAAGGCCATTCGTGATGTGAAACGGAGAATTTCTGATGCCTAATTCATAATGTAACAAGCCTTTGGGTACCGAAAGACTGTGTGCTGCTTGTTTTCATCCCAAACTGTAAAATACAATAGAAACGGTAAATGAGAAGACAAAGTGAAATCAATGCTGCTGTGACACAGAGTTGCAGGAAATATCTGAAGCTCAAATTCTAAAGATGTCCATAAAGGAGACACTCCTTTGGGCGAAATGATAAAACAGCCTCATGGAAAAATCACATGGGGAATCGTATAACAGCTTCAATCAGAGCGACGAAAGGTGGGTAACAATTTGAATCACACAAAGTGAACTATACTATGACAAGTCCCAAAACAACATATGATGCAGTGTTTCCTCTACCATTATATTAAGGGGGGCGGCCCGCCCCCCCCCCCCCTAATATAATGCTGTAACGCTGTAAACCTAGGGGAAACACTGTGATGGGATTGATCTGCAAAGAGGAGCAGCTGTAGAGTCATTTCACTTGGTCTATGACATCATCAGGAGGATTTTTTTCATAAAAGACAATGCTGCCCCTGAGCCAGTTTTGAGCCAGACATCACACAGCTGTTTTCACATGCTGCCACGGACAAATATTGCTCAAGGGCTGCCGGTAGTCTAGCGGTTCTGTTGCACACCCCGTGATCAGAGGGCGATATAGTCCTCGTTGCAGCCGCCGTGTCGTCGAATCCGACCTCGGCCTTTTGCTGCATGTCATCCCCTGCTCTCTTCCACCAACATTTCCCATCTCTCTTCAGCTGTCCTGTCCAATAAAAGGCCAAAAATAAATATCTTTAAAAAAAAAAAAGGCTGACAGAATTCCCCTTTAATTGAATCAAGTGCTCGTGTTGTTGTCTCTGCTCCCCGCCTTTCCCTTCCTGTTACAAGTTTACAATAAAGAGGCAAAGGTTGAACACAGGCAAAAATACACAAAGTCTCCTAAAAACAAATTGGATGTTTTTATGCCATTGAAAGTCGTGTTTAAAAGAAAACGTCTTATTTATGTGCAGCTATAGAGAAGGTAAAAAGGTTAAAATCACAGTGGGAAAGTTATGTACACAGAGATGCAGCAACCCCCCGGCATAAACAGAGAAGAAGAAGAAGTATTGAAGTCATAAAAACTGATAATCTATAAAATACAAACATGCACAAGAGAGGGTTTTAATCAGTTCTCAACCATAAGCCAGTTTGCTGATTCACACACAAACAGCAGATGATAAAGTTTCTCTTTTAATACGGTACATCTAATAATACAGTGTGTCCAGGCGTGTGACAGCAGATCAGATTAGAAACTATCCATGCACATCAGTACATTTAAGGATCCTGTATCAAGTCACCACAGGCTATTTGCAATGTGGGAAAATAAACACTCCCATTTTAATGCAGTTAAATATTTTCTCATTTAACCTCGGCAGGAGGGAACTCTGTCACATCAGCACGGGAAGCGATTCAGATATCAGATGATGCATCGTATCAATTTCAGACGGTCGCTCGACGCACGCAGAAGAAAACACAGAATTAAATCACAACCTTTAATAAAACATAAGGACAGAAATCACACCGTATGGGAAACTCCCTCTGCAGCACACGAGGGGTGATAACTTTAAAATAAAAAAAAGAGGGGGAGGAGGGGGGGGTGTTACGTCTGAGAATGTTTTGGTTTTAATTAGCCTCTCTGGGGTGTTTTTTTTTTCTACACTGTGCTGGAAACTGCTTGACATTTTCCTCGCTCTAACCAGCTGCAGCATGCTAAAGTTCCAGTGACCCCGCAACAAAAATGGCAGCTGTGTTTTTCTTCTGCTGAGAGAAAGAAGGTGGCTGAGGCCAGCTACACAAAGACACAGTTTAATGAAGCTTTGGTTCATTTAAATGATGAAAGAGCGTCCAGTGTTTATCAGTTCTGCACTGTGGTCACACTGAAAATGGAAAACATCAGCTGTGGTGACCTTTAGCGTCCTCAAGGCCTTTAATGTTGATTTTTTTTCACTCTGTACAAACGTATATATAGCAGATTTGGGGCGCTGGATAGCTTAGCGGTTATGTTGCACACAGCATGTACTGAGGCTGAGACCCTTTTCACACATGTCATTCCCCTCTCTCTCTTTCATCCTTTTTTCTGACTTCACACACTGTCCTAGCAATAAAGCCGTAAATGCCCCCCAAAAAATAAACAATATGCGGCTGATTTTCTGCAGTATTTTTATATTTATGTTGTGAAAAACTGGCTTTTAGGCTGGGGTGTGTATGTGACTTTCAGTGTTCCTGGAGCCGGCCTCAAGCAGAGACTCGACGAACTGCAGGATTTTGCACTTCAGCATTGCCGTCATTTTTGAAGAGCAGAGGTTGCTGCTTGGTCTTGTCCTGCTCCAAAAGTTTGTTTTTTTTTCATACAAAAAATATGATTCCTTATCCCCCATCTCTTTTTCTCCTACTCCATCCACTGTCCTGCTCAAATAAAATGTTAAATGCGTCAGTGTTTAAAGTTTTCTTTAGTCACAGCAGCCATACTAAAACTTTGCCTCATTCAAATAAAGTCTAATATTCACACACAAACGAAACTAAATATCTAAATAAATAACGCCTTGACTTTGCCTAAAGTCACACAAACTATACACTGCTTTTTATTCACTGTCTAGTATTTTATATATCAGCTGTATTTCTTTGCGGGGGAAGCAAAATGTTAGTACTTCTAGCCAGTAATCCCATAATGCATTGTGTCATTTATTAGAAGATTTGTGTTAAGATTAGGTAAACTTCACCGACAGAGAGCAGGATATGAGTCGTGAGACGTCAACGTGCAGTGTATCATCTGACAGAAAAAAGCAGTAAAGTGCAAAGTAATGTGCACAATGTGAATATGAATAATAGATAGTAATAGAGTAAAGGATATGCTGATGCTTCAAATCCTTCTCAAGTTAAAAATGCAACATAACTGGAAACAAAAAACTAACAGCTCTGGATGTTTTTTTTAACGGCCTTCATCACAAACAGCTCGAGGTGGAGGAGAAGTCTGGGAGGATAAAAAAAAAAAAAAAAAAAAAAAAAAAAAAGAGTGGAGGCAGAACGCCAACAAGTGAAATTACAGCTATTGATCTGCAGTGCTGGAGAATGCATTTCCACCGTTTGGATGCATTATTAAGGAGACAGTGTTCAGCACAACAGGTGGACAGCGAGACAGCACAGAGTGTACGAGGGGTGAGAAGAGCTTCAAGCGGCAGTTTGGATCAGATTAGTATCAACAGTGTGGCGGTTTGTTGTGCTGTCACATCTCGCACAATGACTTCAACAACAAAAAAATCATTCCAATCCAAACCCCATGGTTATTTCATGTACACGAGGCTAACGACATTAGCAATGCAACAGCTGGTAGTGCTTGCTCGACGTGCTTGCAGAGTGAACTTGTGGCATGCAGAGGAAAATAAGAGAGAGACCAGGAAGGCTGCAGAATAACCGTGTGATTTAAAGGGCTACTAGAGAAGGGTTTTATGTCTGTTGTGGAGGGGTAGCAGGGTGTAGAGGTGATGGAGTAAGGTACAATATGTTTCTCAGACGAGTGAAGGCTTTTCTTCTTGAAGCATATGGCTAGGGGACTTGTTTGTGTGGGAAGTGCTGAATAATGAATTCCTAATGAGAGCCAGACTTTGGACATTTTTGCAAAAGCTGGTCCCACGGGGGAGTCGATGTCTCATCTTGTCTTCCTGATTATACAGTACATACAGTGGAATAAACCCGCTTTAAAGAAACATATCTGAATATGCTGAAAATAGTTTGTTTGCCTGTCCTGCCCGTTATTTAAAGCTCCAGTGTTCGTCTCATCTCTTTGCTGATCTTGTCCTGTACATGCGGTAGAAGTGTGATATTGCTGGATTGCTTTTTGATGTCACTCACTGTGAATCTTTGCTGTGTTTGGAAAAAAAAAAAAAATCCTTAGGTTGCTCTGACAGGGCCAGAGTGCACGGCCATGTTGCATAACATCTAATAAAGTATTTTCTAGTTTTTTGTTGTATTTTTCTCCACTAAAGGGAAACGCAGCTGAAAACATTACTCAGACTCTGAGCTGGTCTCTCTGTTTTGGTGTTTTCTGAACGCTTCCACTGGATCCCCCGTGTTACTCCATTCATTCCTGTCTCAAATAAAAAAAACCTTGACATCAGCGGCCCTTCCTGTAGCGCATAATACATGAGTCCACATGTTACATCAGCCTAAATCCACCTCGTCTTATGTCTTCAACATATCACACTGAAAGCCTCAAAAGAAATCACTTCCCCTCACACCTGTAAGCTTCGCTGTCGATTTTTCCAAAAACAGCCCATGCACTTTGGATTACGGCCAGAGCATAACTAAACCCCTCTTTTCCCCTTTCATTCCTCTTAATCCTCAGGAGACGTTCAATGGGCAACAAATACGGAAATGCATTTAACAATAAGTTGTGTCACATTGCGTAATGTGCTTTGTGACGATATCCGCATCACTTAATGACTTCTTGCAACCAAAAAGCGTGTTATGTAGCAGAACATGATGCAGACCTGAAGATGAATGATGTTATGGAAGGGGTGATGCAACAGGAAATGTCCAAGAGCACGATTTAAATCTCTCAAACTGCGTTGTTGCTAAATCCCCTCCTTCTAATACAATCAGAGGTATGGCAGCTCTTATAATTCTCTTGGCTTTGCAGTCCCTCCAGGAAGTTACCGAGCTGCAAACCAGTGAATTCATGCAAATTCAGACAATCCTTTTACGACCTGTACAATATTTAAATCTCTAAATTCATTTATTTTATATTCAAAATATAATTCCCCATATGTCTGCAATGTTGCATAAATATCTGAGTTTATAGATTCTGTTGACTTCATCATCGTTTGAGCTTTGCACGCAAGAGACGTCCTTCATTTAGTAAAACAAAGCTGCGTCCGTCTTACATGTTCTGCTGTGTTCCTTTAAAGGCTTTATATTCGATTTTTCATACTTAAATATAATATAAATCAAGTATATCCTCTGAAAATAACTCTGTGAGTCATGACTGTCTACAATGGGTGTAACACCCGAGTCCCACTGTCTGTGATGTTTTCAGAGTTTTCAGAGTCCTATCTTCAGTTTGTTTACATCGCCCGGACGGCCGGCTGACTCCTCCCCCCGCGAATAAAAGTTGTTTAATTGAGGGACTAGAGAAAAGAAGAATAAAATACTGTACTCACTGCTTAACTGTGTTTCTAGATCACGCTCATTTCAGGTAAATTTACATGCAGTGTGAAGATACGAGCATAATAAAGATCGCTAGCATTAGCATGCTAACACAACAATGCAGCGCGAGTTGTTTTGGTTTCATGCTGGTGCTCAAGGGCGACATCTGCTGGATCAAAAAAATAAAAAGCCTTTAGTGGGCTTCCTAATCCAGCGTCAAACTATACGGTGTCTTTGTGGAGACTCTTAACAGTAAATCCAACAGTCAGTGTCTTTCCTTGTTGAAAACTGTAAACGTTCCTTCACCCACTTTCTGAAGCCCGTGTGTTGAGCCTGTCGACCAATCAGATGCTGAGTTAGAAAGTTTTCTCCGACCAGAGGCTCTGTAAGAAACTTAAGTCAGCCCTGATCTCACGCAGTAATGTAATCTTTACACTGGCTCCCAGTTACTGCTCGCATCAGATTTAAAACTCTGCTCGCTCGCTTACAAAACAGCGACAGAAACGTCTCCTCCTTACTTTAACTCTCTCATCCAGGTCTACACTCCCGCCCACGACGCTCTGCCAATGAAAGGCGTCTGATCCAACCTTCACAACAGGGTCCTGTGTCTCTGACTAGACTCTTCTCCTCTGTCACCCCCCGGTGGTGGAATGAACTTCCAAACTCCATTGGATCTGCAGAGTCCCTCTGCACCTTTAAGAAAAAGCTAAAGACCCAGCTCTTTCATGAATACCTACTAACTTAATGATGATGGTCTCCATATTATTGATGATGATGATGGTAGTGACGATGGTTTTTGTTTGATAACGATGACTTATAAGATGGTTTCTATACTGATTAGAGCTCTCAAGAACTGCCCTCAATGTTGTGCTTTGCCTCTGGTCACTTCCTGTCAGCACCTGTGTGTCCAATCAGACTCAAAGCTGATCGTTTGCTCTTACTGACATTGTTCCCTTTTTTCTAGATCCTTGCTTGTGTTGTTCTTACTCTCTGATGTACGTCGCTTTGGATAAAAGCGTCTGCTAAGTGAATTGTAGAATTGTAGTAATGGTACAAGGAGGAGGTCATCCCAAAGTCTCGTATCAGTGAAGAAACTTGACTGAAGTGACATCAGAAGTCATCGGGCGGCTCTGGCTCAGTTGGTAGAATCGTCGCCTCTGAACCGGAAAGGTCGAGGGTCCGATCCCCAGCTGGGCAACATGTCCGATGTGTCCTTGGGCAAGTGTAAAAGCGCTTTGAGTAGTCCGAAGACTAGAAAAGCGCTATATAAGCTCAAGTCCATTTACCACGACTTTTAATTGAGTGTCTGTCCAAGTCGATAACTTTGGATGTATAAAGCCTCAGAAATAGTGCAACCCGCATTACGACTGTGTTTATAAAGCTGCTAGAAAATCAGGAATGTTTGGCCTCAACCCTCCCAGATAAAGCCCCTGAAACTCTGGAGGAACTGATGAGATGAATTCCTTCCTCCTGACAACGACTGAACCAGTCGTTCCGTGTTAATATCTCACCTCCTGCAGCTATAAAGCATTTAGCTTTAGAGGCCTGCTATGGATGATCGTAATTGCAGCCATGACCCGTCTCACCTCTTCATCTAATATCCTTTTTGTCACAGTCAGACCTTTGTCTCTCAGGGCTGCATATCTTCATCTTCACAAAGGAAATCAATTTTAATCCAAGCGCCGATATGTTTTCATTACTTATGAAGAAAATGTTGTCATTTCTTTCCAACACGGACTGAATAAATAAGAGCAGAGAGTGGGCAGTGCAAAAAAATAAAATAATAAAATTGTCTTTTCCTGAATAATAGATAAAGGTAAAGTGCTCTGGGACAGATTATCATTTTGGAAACTGAATTATTGAGATGATTGCGGCTGTGATGTGTGGAGCAGATTGCCAGTGGAAGAGGTGGGTTCTTCTGGGAATACAGTTTGTGTTTGACCTGAAAACTAATTTATGCCTTTTGAAATGCAATGTATAGTTCATGATGAAATAAACACGTGTGATCAGAGGAAACACAGAGGGGATGAAGGCTGAGTGAGGAACAGTTGAAGAGTGTGAAAGTAAGCAGCAGCAGCACTCTCTGTGATAATGCAATGTGGTGAGAGCTGTCCTTGGTGCTGAATCTGCGGGGACCACACACTGCTGCGATTTCTCATCTGCATCAAGAGTGTGTGTGTGTCTGTTTTCTCCGCGCGCAAAAAAAACCCCAAACAAACACAGCTGGCTCTCCTGGCAGCCCTCCACGAAAGAAGAAACCTCCTCTATCCTCTGCCTTTACAAAACGAAGCGTTTTCCGGATGAATAATACACAGAAAGGAATGACAAACAGTCTAAGTGATTAAAGATTCATCACGTGGGAGTCTAAAAGAAAAAAAAAATAGGTTTCATCTCTTGAATGTGACTCCGCTTTCTGGAGCCGATTAAACAGGGACAGCGCGGCTCCCTCCCTCCCCTCCCCTCCCCTCTCCTCCCTCCCCTCCTCCGGTCGTGATGCAGTGGAGCAGCTCTGCGCAGAACCGGGCTCGCGGTATAAAAGCGCGCTGCACTTCCACACAGGCGGAGTATAACAACAACACGGGGACACAGGCGGGAAGTCACTGCAGCTTTTCAGGCCGAACTCACCAACGGAAGACAGCCGCAGACATGCACGCCACAAAGAATGGGATCTGCTGGAGACTTTTTCTAATTTCATGGCTCTTTTTGGAAAGTTCCTGTCAAGAACTTGGCGCACAGACGCAGTTCATCTGCACCTCCGTGCCAAAGGATATGGACATTTGCGCGGCCACCTTGCAGAACAGCGTGCCAGGAGAGGACTTGAAGACCACGGTGATGCAGCTGCGGGAGACGGTTTTGCAGCAGAAGGAGACGATCATGAACCAGAAGGAAACCATCAGAGAACTGACTTCAAAGTTGGCCCGCTGCGAGAGCCAGAGCGGCAGCTCGGAGCCCGGGGGCAGGAGGAAAGAAGCGGGGACCAAAAACACTATGGGGGATGTATCGAGGGGCCCCGCGGACACTTTGGCGCAACTCTCGCAGACTTTACAGTCGCTGAAGCTGAGATTAGAAAACCTGGAGGTAGGCTGAGCAGAATTTGGGACACTTTGGATGACTGCGTAAAAACCAGTACAACATCTACTATCTAAACTTATAAAATAACGATAACAATAAACTAAGAACATATAGAAAGATCAGATTCTGGTCTTCCATTGGTTATACTAACTGGAAATGTGTAATCTTGTGCGCACAAATGAAAAGCAGCATAACTACAAATTAAGTTTCTAAAATAGTTAACCTCAAAATCATTTTTAATTTGAGCTTTATTTTCTTTCCCCTCTTGACAGCAATTCAGCAGGAGTAACAACTCCGTGCAGGCGAACAGCCTGAAAGATCTGCTCCAGAGCAAAATCGACGACCTGGAGAAGCAGGTCTTGTCCCGAGTGAACAGCATCGACGAGGGGAAGCCCGGGCTCCGAAATGAGACGGAGCAGCGTGGGAGAGTGGAGTCCACGCTCACGTCTCTGCACCAGAGGATCACCGACCTTGAGAAAGGTAGTTTGGGGGGGAAAAAGGGGACGGATTGCGCGGAAAAAAAGGAGATGTGGGGGATTTGGTGTGTGCGCAAAACCGCAGCGAGGGCACAACGTAAGAAAATCCAGTTTAGCATTACAGGCTTTTATGACCTCAACAGTCGATTTAATGTTTCACTCATCCCCTCAAAGCTGCAGAAGCCCAGTATTTGTGAGTTTCCTGCTCTAATTCATGCAGATTAAACCTCCCCAACACGCAGGGAAGAACCAATATCTGCATTATCTCTGGGAGCCATTTGGGAACTTCAATATTCAACAGTCCTGCGCTCTTGGTTTGGGACACTTCTGGTGCCAAACGTTAAAAAAAAAAAAAAAAAGTCCCATGGCAGTGAAACAGAGAGGTGTGGTGGGAGAGGGAGACATGAGATGAAGGTTAACAACGTCAGCACTCCTGTGGCAGATCTTTAATGCGAGATTAAAGCGGATCTGGAGCGTCATGGTTGTAGTTTTGTTGTGTAACGCTGTAATTCGTGCGTAAATCCACAGGATGTGTGAATATCTGCGGTTTAAATATGTAAAGATGCTGTGATGCTGAAGCAGAATTTGCCGCGTCCTCTCCACAGGTCAAAGAGAGAGCAGGCCTCTGGATAAATTTCAGCTCACGTTCCCGCTGAGAACCAACTACATGTACGCCAAAGTGAAGAAGAGTTTGCCGGAGATGTACGCCCTCACTGTGTGCATGTGGCTCAAATCCAACGCGTCCCCCGGAGTTGGCACGCCTTTCTCCTACGCAGTTCCGGGTCAGGCCAACGAGCTGGTCCTCATAGAGTGGGGGAACAACCCGATGGAGATCCTGATCAATGACAAGGTAGGAAAGGGGAAAAAAACGTGGAAATACATTTCTAAGAGTGATTTGAGATGTTTGTTCAAACTCTTTGACTTCGTGTCGTCTTCTAGGTTGCGAAGCTGCCTTTTCTCATCAACGATGGGAAGTGGCATCATATCTGCGTGACCTGGACCACGCGGGACGGTGTTTGGGAAGCTTTCCAGGATGGCGTGAGGAGAGGGAGTGGAGAGAATCTGGCTCCTTATCATCCCATCAAACCACAAGGCCTGCTGATCCTCGGCCAAGAGCAGGTAAACGCTACACACAATCAGTCAAGTCTGTTTTTTAAGCAAATAACAACAACAACCTTAACCTACACTGTAAAAAAACGGGGGCTAACTTTAAAAATGATGTGTCACTTATTTTTTTAATCTTTTTTCAAATGTCAGCTTTAGTTGTCACCACGTGCACATAATGTTTAGATGTTTTAATATTATTAAAAGAGAAAAACATGAATCCATAGGCACAAAGAAGAATCTTCCTTTTAACAGGCAGAAACCTCGAGCAGAACCAGACTCATTGGTGGACAGCCATCTGCAGCAACCAAACGAGTCACAGAAAGGGAAAGAGGAAGAGGCAGAAAGAGAGAGATTTCGTTTCAAGCCAAAAATAACTTCACTGGGAACTTATATTTAATTTGATCCACTGAAACAAGATGTCGGGATGGGGAAAAAATGCAGAGGGATCATAACGATTCTGTTAAATTGAACAGGTAGATGGTGCACAAAATTATCCAACAAGGCGGAAAAGTCATTATTCCATTTCATTGGGAGATAATGAGATGATACTATATCTCAATTTCCAGTAACATCCACGCGTAAATTCACAGATTAGGTTCAATGAGGTGACCAGATATTTCCCAGCTGAATGAAGATGTACAGTGTTTTAAAAAAAATCAGATGATCCAAAATAAGGTTGTCATGATTTTTTTTTTGAACTTGGATACATTCTAGTTCAAATCAAACAACAAAATTGATACCTTATTTAATGCCTTGGCATCAAAAAATAGAAGTACTAGACCCGCCCGATATTGGGTTATTTCAAATTTTCTAAAGGCTTTATATGCGATTTTTCATACTTAAATGTAGAAATCAAGTATCTCCTCTGAAAATAACTCTGTGAGTCATGACTGTCTACAATGGGTGTAACACTCGAGTCCCACTGTCTGTGATGCTTTCAGAGTTTTCAGAGTCCTATCTTCAGTTTGTTTACATCGCCGGGACAGCCGGCTGACTCCTCCCCTCACGTATAAAAGTTGTTTAATTGAGGGACTAGAGAAAAGAAGAATAACATACTGTACTCACTGCTTAACTGTGTTTCTAGATCACGCTCATTTCAGGTAAATTTACATGCAGTGTGAAGATACGAGCATAATAAAGATCGCTAGAATTAGCATGCTAACACAACAATGCAGCGTGACTTGTTTTGGTTTCATGCTGGTGCTCAAGGGCGACATCTGCTGGATCAAAAAATCACATATAAAGCCTTTAATGACCAAAAATGCAGGCAAACTCCTGCACACTGTACATTTCAATTTAAACATTGCTCTCTCTGTTAAACATGTGGCAGCTTTTGGTTAGAAGTATGACTGTTTTACATTCAAAGCTTCGGTACTATCAATCATTCAAATAAGGGAGATCACATTGTTTAAAGAAATCAAGTGGTATCGAAAAGTTTGATGACCTTAATCATAATTTTTTTTTTTTAGTTCTTTCATGAAGCAACCCTCAGAGAAGAAAGAAAGAATATCACACCATCCCCTCATTAAATCCATTTGTCTCCACCACAGGACACGCTCGGCGGAGGATTCGACGCCACACAAGCTTTCGTAGGAGACCTGGCGAACTTTCACATCTGGGACCGGAAGCTATCCGTGGGGGAGATTTACAATCTAGCGACTTGCAGCAGCAAAGCCCAAGTGGGCAACGTGTTTGCCTGGATGGAGACGAGCCTCGACATTTACGGAGGAGCCTCCAAGTGGACATTCGAAGCATGTCGCCAGCTCAACTAAAAGCAGCAGCCGAGAGAATGTCAACGTGTTCAAGCCACTTCTTCGTCACAGCATCGGTTAACTAAACGAAAGATCAGGATTTTTTCTGGATTTGTTAGATATTTGAAAAATGTCATTCGTCGACACTCGATAGATTCGTACCAGATTTCTCATGTTGGGTTGAAAGATCACAGGAAGTTGACACTTGGGACATCCTGTGGTATTCTCGGGCTGCTTGAGGGGTTTGGTTTTTGAAAAAGCAGCCGATGGGAGAAGACGCTCGGAGACCAAAATGACAGGCCGGAGTCCAAAGACCAGTAAGAAGTCGCGTAGTTTTTAGCAAAACCAGATGTCACAAAGTTCAACAAAAAGGACTGCAAACGTCTTATTTTTGTCTCGACTGCCAGGGATTTTCACTGTGAAAAAAGGGGGGGCCAAGGTGGACTTCTTCAAAAAAGGAACGAGTTCTTCAAGAGATCATAAAAATAGACGACATAGTTTCTCACTCTTCTCTCCCTGCCACCGCCCGCTTGATGTGATTTTGTGTAAAAGAATGACGTATTTATTGCCAACATTGGAGCCTGAGTGCCTTGGGCTGTTGAAAAAAAAATCTCAGCACATTCATTATGATTTGCAGAGTTGTTGGTGTTTATTTTCCTGTAAATTACTTTGGAAAAAAAGAGACTCTGGACGAGGCGGGAATCGGATTGTTTATTGTAAAATGCATCTCACTGATGAGTATGACGCATTTTGCAGATGTTTCAGTTGGAATGTTCTCTGTACAGTAACAGCATGTCTTAACTTCTGTAAATGCTGCGTCAGCATCTTTGATCTTTGCTTTTACTTTCCTACTTTTGAGTTGAGATTTTATACTGTATTGTTATATGCTTAAAGCATGGCAAAACGACAGATGAAAAAAGTTCTAGTTTTTGTAATAAATTGTGATACTTGAATCATATACAGGTGTAAGTATGGATACTTTAAGATACACATGGAATGACTCATGTGGACACACATGGATGCTAAAAGTGAAGGTCTAAATCTTACTTGTGTGATGGTCATCATCTCAGTCCCTCACCTGTTTTTACTAAGTTTGGATTGTAATCTTTCCCAATGGATCATCAACATTTGGCTGCTATAATCAGTTCTTCCATATTGGCAGTGGATAATGTGACTGCATGTGAAGGGTTACCTCTTAATGGGGAATCAATGACACATTTCCAACCAACTCTGTAAATCCACTACGCTCTGCTGACAGCTTATCAATTTTAACAACCAGTTGTGGGTTTTTATGACGCCCAACTTCACCGCCTTGGTTCTCAGCCCTCAGAAATGGCAGACAGACAAAGCTTGCGAGTCATTGCTGAAGAGTAGTTAGCTGCAAAAAAACAACCCTTTCTTTGTCAGGAGACAGTGGAGACCAAAACAAAAGAGCAAATGTTGGTTTTCCATTCATCACTTTACTCAAATTACTCCAAATCAGTTCTAATGATCCTTCACGTCTGCTGGATGTTTAAAAGGGCAACTTTATGCAGACAGCTTCACCATAAAAACACGTTAATGCCAACTAAAATTCACTTATTGGATGTGAAAGATAAACTCTGTAACTCTTCCTACTTAATGGCATGACTGGCAGACGCCGTGGGCTGAAATATATGAACAGAACAGAGCACAGTGAATGAAACAAGCCGGAAAACAAATACATGAACAACTGTCTAATCAGCACATCACATAGATTAGTACATTTTCTACTGCAGCCTAACAAAAGAACATTTAAAACAAGCATTAAAAGATGCTTTAAGAATCTGATTATCAGCTATACTGAACACTAAAACAAAGCCTGAAGCCCATTACTTTATGAGTGGACATGACCCATCCCTTGGATTTCTTGAATTTCATCCTCACTTAATGTCTGAGGTGTGGTTTAGAATCAACAGGTTTCAGATAAATTACAATTGTGCAAAAATATAAACAAAAAAGTCAGTGCTAGCAGAGAGTGAAATGTTCATTACAGCCATTAAAATACCAGTATTAAGTGTTTTTCTGCCATGAATGTTTTTTTTTTTTTAAATCCTGCTGGTATCTGAGGGATTCTCATTACCGGCTGAGAGTCAATTTTTGGACAACATCGTGAAGTAAAAAAAATGGTATAAAAACAAATCTAGCTGAAATGGCTTTCAGATGGAAAACTGACACGGAATGAACGAGATCTAAATACACTTAAGTGACATCCAAATAAGCAGTGAGTAGGCTTTGTAAAAACAGCTTTATACACAAGGCTGTCCCGTCCATGTAAACATGATGTAAACACAGCTCCAACAACAGTACAGCTGGCAGGACTCAGGCTTCTCACTTATTGTAGACAGTCATGACTCAGAGACATTTACACAGGATAGACTTGATTTCTGCTGAATTTATGTGTAAAATGTTGCACATTTGGCATTTAACAGTTCGGTTATTTTCAGCTGTTAGTCTGTTGAGAGACAATTAGTCATGTGAGGAAACACTGCTTTAAGAAAAAATGCTTTCAGCTGATTGGTCCGGAGTTTAAACTTCATTTCTGAGACAATATTTGTTACGCACTACTACATAAGATGAACCTCAAGTCCCCAGTGGTGGACCCAAACCCCTGACACAACTTAAGTTTCAAACTAACTAGTTTTAGTGGGAATTTTGCACCATCATTTTAAGATATAACTTACACATAGCTGGTCCCACAGGACATCAACGAGTCTTGACATTATGAAGACTAATGACACTGCATAGCTAAATATGATCGGTAGTTATCCTAACAAGGTAAAAACATTATTTTGTGTACAGTGTGAAACATGCTCGCATGCTTCCCATTTTAAGGATTCAAGAAGTCAACTTCAACCTTTCAAGCACACCAGTACAGAATCAATCTGAGGGAGCGAAAATAAAGAGAACTTAAGGAGAAGCCTTTTTACTGAACATAAATCACTTCTGCACAGACAAAGACTGTAAGTGTGCACATTTTTACCCAACATTTTAAAAACGAGTCTCCTTCTGTCAACTAAAGGTTGTTGTTGAGGTCATAGATCTCTACGTCTCTACAGTTTCTCCTCTAATGAATCAGTGCCGTCAGCGCTCGTAATGGAGGAGGGTCCGTCCTTTATTGTTAGCGAGGTCATACGGTCCAACCACAGACGGGTCAAGTGTCCCACAAATTGGTTTCCAGTCTCTACCTCTGAGATATGCGGGACATCTTCGCATCAATAGAGTTTTCCCCAGACTCCTGGCAAACTTCACCTCCTTCAGCCATTACACACGGATAGTGTGACACGTGTGTGGTGCAAATTTTGTCTGTCGAGAAACAAAAGTCACACACGAACACAGCATGATTGCTTCCTGAGTGGCCACTGGAGAACTAGGAAGAAATTGATTTCCCACCCCCATCACATCCACCTGTCCTTGTTGACCCCCAGACCACAATTATAAGATTCAGGTCTTTTTTTTCTCTTGACCTAAATCAGTGCTCCAGATCTCGTCAGGTGTATTTCTGGCTCAGCTAGATAATAGTCAGCCCATTGACCTCTCCTGGGCTTTCCTCTCTCCTAATTGGTTTGTGCCGGCATGAGCTCTGATCAGAATTAGCTCAGAAGAAAAGTAAAATGTGAGGGTTTTTTTTTTTTTTGTTCTCCACATTCAGCTCCACTTTTTTTTTTTACATAGCACCTGTGAAAATACATTCAACCTGAGTGTTTCTCCCTTTGTTACTGTCCTTGAAATGACACGACGGAAATGCAGACAGAAGTGAGCTGTTTTACCGAAGTGACAGTGTGGATAACAAGCCTAGACTTCATTCAGGGGACCATGCTTTTATGCATATGAAGTAATGCTCAGTTATTCCCTGAATAAAAAAACTAACAAGCCCGTAATTCAACCTCTGTGGACCATAAATCACCAAATTTCACTGTAAAAATGTTCAACTCAAGACATCTAATAATTGCTGAGATTTGTTGTCTCAATACACAAAATAATGCTTCTAGCATAGATACAAATATTTTTTTTATCTTACATTAAATGTGTCAAGCAGATGATATGACTGAGATTGAGATTTAAGGAGCAACTCCACTTTTTTATACATCCAAAATCAGTTTCCAGGTCTTTGTGAGGACACATGCAAAGACCGCCTCAAGTGATGTCGTTTGAGTCGTCAGTTAGGGCCGAAAATAAAAGGCAAAAAAATGAAAACGTTCTTGGGATGTGGCGTTCCAAAAACAAAAAATTATAATAAAAACAGTGGACGCCTCGTGATCACACAAAGCTAGCGGATCTACGCTTCATTAGCCGCGACTAGCTTAACACCTAGACCACTGGACAAACCATTGGTGGTTAAGTTGCATTGTTTGTAATGTGATTTTTGGCAAGAAAATCAATCGATTGATCTTTATTTGTAAAGCGCAATGCATCACAAACGTTATCAAGACACTTTACAAAAGAGCAGATAAAAGACTTTACTCATTGTTTTATTACAAAGACCCAACGTTAATCCATCACGGGCACTAAGCAACATTTAGCAAAGTTACAGTGGCAAGAAAAAAACATCCTCTTAAGAGGCAGACATCTTGGGCAACACCAGACTCATGATGAACATCCATCTGCTGAAAAGACGACGCAGCGGAAGCACTTCGGGTTTAGGTGTCTTGCCCAAGGACACGTCGGACATGTGGCTGCAGAAGCTGGGGATCAAACCCCCGACCTCCCTGTTTAGAGATGACCGACTCAACCCACTGAGCCACAGCCGCCCCTATATCAGTGTAATGCTAAGTCAGTGGCGTATCCTTTATGACAAAAAAAAAAAGTCCAGTAAAAGTTTTTGCCAATTTCTTTAAACCACTTTGACTCCTGAAAGGACATTTCCAGCAAAGCATGTTCAAACAGACACTAAGCTATACCAAGAGACCCTGCAAACTGTATTCAAAAGCCAGTGTAGCAGCGGGGACAGGAGGATTAATCCCCCCCACCCGAAGACTGCTTACTGTGCTTTATAAGCCAAACACATGAAATGTCTCATCAAGTGGCTGATGAAAAATTCATGACGAGAGAATAGAAAAATAAACAAAAGCTCCACGTGGGTGGGGAGAGAAATGCAGCTCCCCCAGTGATGCTGAATTAGAGTCATTTCTGCCGAAAAGATGTAATAATGGCGACTGAGGAAATGTGATGATTAATGTTGCGCAAAGAAATGCATTCTTAATGGCAGCGAGATTCTGCACACAAACAAGAAAGAAATATTCCAGGGTTTGATTATGTCATATGAGCAATCATCAGTATCCTTTTATTGGATCTTACGGTGCTTACTGCAGAAATGCTGTTTCCTTTTTTATTCTGTTGGACTCCCCCCCCCCATTTGTTCAGTGTTTTTGGATTGCATGGTGTAACAGAATATACATGAGACACACAACACTCCATTCTTGTCCCTCATCTCAGAGCTACTTCTGCAGCTGTCAGGGTGCTGCTCACTCTCCATGGCACTGAATGAATAATTGATTTCCTTCTGACATGGGAAATTCCCGCTTTCAGAGTATCACCCAACAAGCGTCAGTCCAAATATATCGAGGAAAAAAAAAAAAACTGCTCCTCCTCTGGGGGAAATGCAAACACAAAGCCTCACTGCTCTTTCTTGAATGCTTTATTTTAAATGTTGCCCGATGAGAGAGGTATCTAATTACTTCTCGGGGGGAAGAGATTATTTTAGATCGTTTTAACTTTCAAAATAGAGTCGCTAGCGCTTTGATTTGTTATCCAATGTACATATTAAGAACTCTGCAGGGTACACTTGGAATACATACTGAGCCTGGCTGTGTGACAGGTGCTTACTCACAGTTACAGATGGGGTAAGGTAGGGGCCCTGGTGGAGTCCAAATCTCACTGCAAATAAACGTACAGACACAGTTATTTGTTCCGTACACAAGGATTGGATTGACTTATAACCCTTAGAGATAAAACTGTATACGTCTCTAAAAATGTGTCTTTAGAAGCAGGCAGGAAATAAAGGACTCAAATGCAGACGGCAGTATTTACAGAAAAGGAGAACAGTAATTGAATGCCTATATACAATACGATACTTTCATGTAACCATATGGATAGTTGTCTTGGACTTAAACGCTTCAAGGCAGAGTTTTTAGACTAAAAAACAGACATAATTGAAAAGGGTAAATAGGCAGGAAGTGTGGCACAAAAGTAGGTCCAACATAAAGTAATGGTTGGATGGACTTATCACCCTTTAAGAGAGACATAACGGTTAATCTCCAAGTTCCCAAAAAAAGGGCAAAGGTAGAAAGAGATGGTCACAACTTTAGCAGGAGAATAAAGAATAAATAGTGATTTATTGACCTGTTACCATACGATGTGATACGATCCATTTTATTGTCCCCATACGGGATTCTATCCTTGAACTCTTAAAGGAAGGACTTTAAGGAGGAAGCAGGCGCTAACAAGGAAACAGGCAGGTGGCTTAGCACAAAGGCTGGTCATGAACACAGAAAGGATTGGATGGACTTGTGACGCATAGAGGGATAGAAAGTGTTAATCTAATTGTACAAGTCCCAAAAATAAGGCAAATATAGACGAGAGTGTCACCAAGTCTGGAGCTGAGAGGAGAAAGAGAAACCAAGCAGCAGATCATTTCTTTAGAGGAACGCAAACAGAGATTTATTTCACAGATACGATACGTCAGAGGAAATGGTGTGTTGTGATTTTTTTGGAGACTGGTGAGAAGTGGAAGTGGGGACTGTCAGTCGATTGCATTGTTGATTATGACCGGGAACAGGCGTGTAGGGAAAGAAAAGAAAGGTCTGAAAGCATCTTGTAGCGAGATGGCAAATGGCACAAAGACACGAGAACGGGTGATAGGCTGGGAGGGATGTAAGTTAATTCTGTCGACAGTTCGAGGACCAGCATGGACTCAATATCCAGTACCCAGGCAAAAGCTTTGACCAACTTTGAACAAATCAGTCTACTAAGCAAAAAGGGATTTTGTCCACCATCTCCATATCCAACAAAAAACACTGCAACAGTGTAATAGACCTTTAAATAGAAACACCAGGGGAGTCCGAAGATAAGTGGTCTCTGTTTCTCTTGTTTAAGGGATGGCAAAGCAGATTAATGGTGCATCCCAGCACACCCCGGCAGCCTTCCCTCATTTGGCTCAGTGCCCTCGTCTCAGCATCTCACACTTTGAGCCTCTGCACACTGAAGGGAAAGGTTTTGCATGTCTCCTCCCCAATGCTTAGATTGAAGCTGGGATTACGAGTAGAAAAGATTATCATTTAATGTTTAAAGGGCAGCGTAGGCTTCCTGCATCTGTTTCAGACCTGGCACGAATAACACAGAAAAAGATTTCATTTTGTTCACCATAAGGTAAATGAAACTTACTTGACTCATTGCCAACAGGTTTCGGTATTTTGACTTTATTTTTACCTGAACAAGGACTGAGAAACGTATTGTTGCTGAGATTCAGCCTCAATCCGGCAGTAGAGATAATGAACCCAATATTCAGAGGTCTTAACAATAAAGATTAAAACACCACAAACTTAGATCACATTACCTCAACGCTTAAAGGCAGAGTTGGTAATGGCTTTGTCCCTTCACCTCTTACTTCCAACAAAACCAGCTTTAGTTTTTTTGTTTGTTTTCTTGGACTTTTACTCACCTCCAAAGACAGGTAAACTGCAGCTTTATATCTCATTTTGACTGGTGCTGCTGGTCTTGAGATCACTCATCATGTTGTGTCCCCTAGACGGTGGACACAACACCTTTGTTTGACACTTTTGCTGGTCAACTTCCACAGTGGGAAGTATTGGAGCCTGCTTAAAATCATCCCACATACTCCGTCTGCAATTACCACCAGGATGCAACATCAATAATATCTACCGTAAATCTGCCATGACATGACTGCTGCATAATTCTCTCTCTTCTTCATCATCAATCTCCTTCCATTTCTCTCGCCCCTTCCTCAAAATGTCCCTCTCTCTCTCTCTCTCTCTCCTGCTCACACGGCCCCTCTCTGGCAGGCTGCCACGGCCCAGCTTTATCCACGGGCGTCTTGTGACAGAAGCCGGCACAAGAGGAATATATTTCATAAAGACGCCTCAATCCCCTGCACCCTCTGGGAGAAAAGCCAGGGGCTGTTTTCCATAATCAGGTCAATCACAGAGCAGCCACCGCAGAGCTGTCCATCCCTTACCTCCACCTCTCTCTCTCTCTCTCGCTCTCTCTGACACGCCGGGAAGAGAAGAGAGAAGAGGCCTGCGCTGCGTGTCTGAGTAATCACTAAGAGTGTGACATCAGATGAAAATCTGCTGTCCTCACCTAACCTTACAGGTGAACAGCGAGGCAGCAAAATCTTAATATCATGTTTTCTAAAATAGAAGGAACCTTTTTTTTTTTTTGTAGAAATAATGACATGCGACATTTTAAGATAATTTACTGGATCTTAAGAGTGTCAGAGAGAGACAAAACAAAGATTTACTGACCTGACAGAGCCGGTGCACAATGAGGCCGCAAACATTTAATCCTACTCTTCAATGAAAAAATGAAAGTCATGAACCTTGATGCGTGGAAGTGAAATGTTCTATTTGTTGATACACAGCAACATAGTGGGATAAAAGTTCAGCAAAATGCAAGTGAAGGACAACGCTCCCGAACTAGTCGTTGCCGGAGCGTCTTGATAGAAATCCAAACATTGTGGAGGTGTGCACACTAAATGAATATAAGGGCTGAGTGCAGATAAAAAAAGATGAAATCTCTTCAAGGTAAACTGACTCCAGCGTACACCTAACTGCCTCAGTATTCAAATTAATAAATGTCAGTTCATCAAGCAGATCGAGCGAAGGTCAAATGTTTGTCATATGTACCGTAAAGTGAATGCATCTCTTGTTTAAACTCCAAAAGCAGGACAATAGCAAGGCATGGTTAAAAGGAGTGATTCAGCAGAGAGGCTGTATGTGGGACCTCAACCTTTCACCGCTTCAAAAGGATTTTTAAACTGAAGAGGACAAGGACATGCGAACACAAAAAAAAAAAGAATGACTTTGTTGATGAGTGATTTTTTTTTTTTTTTCCAGCCTGAAATTCAAAACATGAAACTGGCTTGTTGTGAAGAAAATGTCTTTACAAAATGAAACCGATGAGGGGGTTGTCAGCCGCTTTCTGACGTAAACTTTGTTCGTGGTAATTGTTCATTGATTGAAAGGGAAACAGGACGTCAACATCCGCCAACATCTTACGCAGACATTATTACAGGATTATTTCATCATTTCACACCGGACGGGAAATCGATAAACTAAACTAAACACGTTTTTTTATTTCCTGCTGTCGTGACAGACTTCAACGGTGAGAGAATTTCAAAGAAAAGAGAAGAGAGGACGGTCGGCAGTCGTCACCAACGTCCATCACCTGTGATCGTTCACAGTTATTAACTCAGCATGTGACTTATTTATACCGACTGGCCCTGTCACGACGGCAGAGGCACGTGCAACACACAGTAAGACTGCACTTGTTGCATGAATAATCCATGACCTCGAGGGCGCCAACAGCTGCTCTGTGAGGCTTCCAGTAAAACACAACTGTCAAAACACAACACAAGTGTTTACATGCACTAGACACAAGGTGGGAAAAGTTACTGAGCAGCAGTATCCTTGACTCTTTTACTCAAGAGTATTTTTGCAGCAGTATGGTGAGGTAATAAATGAGTTTTGGGGAACAAAGAACACTTTTTAATACACTAAGGTTCAGTACCAAACTTGACATTTGTCATGGACTCTGTCCTGAATTGTTGCAGCTCTACTGAGATATTAGCGACAGAACAGAACTGTGTGTGCAACATCCAAACCCTTGCATCGTGTGATCACAGAAAACACAAGAAACATTATCTCTAATTCCCCTTGAATGTAGTTGAAATCCTGCAGAATCACAACGAGAACATACAAGAGCAACATGGCTTCAGGCTCACTTTGTTCCCGCTCTCAGGTGATATACATGGAACCGGTACACAACGCCGACAGGTTTCCAACTTTTCTGGGGGAGTAACTGCTAATAGGAGAGTTGCCAGGCCCTGGAGGATACAACTTGAAAGTAATGTGTGACAGGGAGACCATAATAGCACAGTCATCTGCTCCACCTGCCGCAAGAACATTCCTCTGGCAACGGCTGTCCCGTCTTCCCTCATCCTCATTCTGCAGCACCAGACAGGTTCACAAACTAACTCCCTGTAGCACACTTAATGAGCAACAACGCAGCGGAGGAAGACTGTGTGTGTGTGTGTGTGTGTGTGTGTGTGTGTGTCAACTTCCAGGTTTTTACAACTTGCCTTCTGCTTTAACCTTCAGCGTGTTTCCCAGCTGTTTGCCGCTTACCCACGTTGTCACCCAACACCTGAAACACAGGATTCATTAATTTGTCGCCTTTTATTTCTGACCAAAAAAAAATTGTGTGACAAATAAATATTTCACCACTTCTTATCGCACACTGGCTGTACAGACATTGCTTAAAAGTTATTCGTACAGAGAGCCAATGCTACTGTTGTGAATAAGAGGCGATGTGCTGTTAGAAAAGTCCAAACTGTCTGGTTGAGAAGATTTTCTAAAAATAAAAATAGGTTTCTGTGGCATCCCCTACAGCAGGGGTTCAAAAACTTTATTAACCCTCCCCCCACACACACACACACACACACACACACACACACACACACACACACACACACACACACACACACACACACACACACACACACACACACACACACACACAATTACCATTTTAATTGTCACAGTTGATACCAAAATAACTTGGTACAAACTATTCAGTAAGTAGGTTATCATTATGGCAGTTAATATGTGCGATCCCCCCCGAGATCTTTGGCGCCCTCTGTGGGGGGCCTTAACCCCAGGTTGGGAACTCAAGACCTCCAGGCATGGAGGACTTTCATTGCTATGTGGGACCGGTAGATTTATTTTGTGGCATTTGGCAAGTTTTTTTGCTTTTGCTTCTCATGTGTATATGTTTTGGACTTGCAAATGCGTTTCTGAAATTGCAGTCCGTTTTTTTGCAGTTATTTTTGGATACTGACACTGAAAGTGTTCGAGGTTCTGTTATCAGTACGTGGAGTATAGTACAACACCACTCTCCTGATTGTGTGGTAATTATTTAGCTGGAACGAGCAGACAGTTAGCTTAGCATAATGTCTGCTAAACCGGTAGGAACAGCTAGCCTGCTTCTGTTCCTTAGTTTCACTAGCAGCACCTCTGAATCTCACTTATGAACACTTTATGTCTCCTTTAAAAGCCATATAAGAAAAATGTCAAACCAAAATATGACTTTATAACCGGGGTCATGTAGCGGTCTTCGTCTTGGGAACAGTACTTTTTTTAAGTTGCTGCTGGTTGCCTGGTAACTGCTTCAGTAAGTCAGACATAAGAGTGGCATCAACCTGTTATCTAACTCCAGACAAGAAAGCAAATCAAGTTATTTTTCCAAAAAAAGTATTCCTTTGATCCTTACATGTAGCAATCATCATGAATAAAACAACTAGCTTAAGAATGAACAAGCTGCTTTTATTGCTTCTGCTCTTCTCATATATCCAAACACAAACTACAAAAGTAATTTAAAAAAAAAAGAGACAAATGTCTTTGCAGTCTTTTTACTTTTAAAAAAAACCAGCATGAAAACATTTTGTGGAAAAGAGAATATCCCGCTTAAGATAAGTAGCTAATTAGCATATCTGCAGTCAGATTGGACGAGGCGCTGTTTCTTTTCAATTTGTCTGCGAGTTTGACTGATCTTCTTGTAATAACACACACTTCCTCTCAATTACAGCGGGGTGTTGAGATGAAGATCAGTCCATGTGAAAGTAGACGGAGCAGACCACGTCAGGCTAATTGACAGTGGAGACTACACCGGGGGTCGTCATTACGCTAATGGACAACAGCCATTATAGCGTCGGAGGTGTAATCTGTCTTCAAATTAATTGCTGTGACAAAGGAGGGCGGTGATAATCTCTTAAGTGACTCTGCCCTGTGTCAGAGGTGTTTCTCTGATGTGAAAGTTCAGGCATGTTGCAGATGAATGTGTGCATGAACAGAGCGTGAATGGAAAGAATGTTGCAAGCACAGCATAAAAGAAAAGCCGATTGATTGTCTGCTGGTTGGGCTGTCTAGACTGTAGGTCTCCGCTTTAATAAGTTCATCCTCAGGGACAGGTGACAAAAGGAGAGTCGAGCAGAAATTATAAAAGCTCTCTGGAGAATAAAGGAGTCGTGAAACGCTTCCATTCATAGTACAGAATGACAGTCGCACACCACCATTTACTTTTTCTGACCTTTAAGCACACTACAAATTTTGTAGTATCTTTTAATTAAACTCAGTTTTTTTGTTCATTACAGCTATGACCTACGTCCCCCATCTTCCAATCAGGGCAAGTGGCTGTGTCAAGAAGTTGTTCAAAGTTGTATTTTTTAAAAGTGGGTGTAACCTTGTGTGTTCTTGAATACAGGATGCGTGTAATTCTGCACTGGACCAATCAGAAGTGAGTATTCAGTGATGCTATGTTAAAAAGACAATTCAACTAGGTGAACTCAGTTTGAAAAGTTTAGTTTTTCAACTTCAATTGAGAACAAAAGGCCAACGCCAACAAACCATTAAAAAGAAAAAAACAAACAGGCTGTAAAATCTTGCAGTTTGGGCCAAATTAGAAATCTGGCCTTGGCTTAAACAACTGAAGAAGCAGATGATTTTCCGGCACAACTTCACCAAATACCAAGGCGAATGAAGAGTGAAAGACAAGAGTATCAGGTGCTAATGAAGTAGGTTAAACATATCCAGACTTGAACATACATTAGCACTTACATACATTTAGAAAGTGACATCAATTAAAAGAAAGTACACTCACATAAACGAGGGTTCCCAGCCGACGGACAATGAAGCTACATCTTCTTCTTCTTCTTTTGTATTTCTAGCAGACTGGATGCTTTATGGCACATTGCTGCCTCTCTCAGTCGAGACTTGGTATTCTTTTTTTTTTAAAGTACTTCAATTCCTGAGTAAACCTGTTGAGGAAATAACGTCCAGGACTGCTTCCACAATCAGTAACTGTTCAGGTGGATTTTTAGGTGTTCCAAAGTTACTGTCTGTATACTGCAAGGTATAGTTGTTCAAAAAGCACCAACCGGAATCAAATCAAACCAGTGCTTTAAATACTCCCTGGTTTAAGCACAGTGCTGCTAGCAAAGGGTAGAGTTCAACACAGCATACAAGCTACTAAAACTTTTAGCAATATCAATCCTTCTGTTTAGGAATCTAAATGTTCAATAACTCTACAAAACTTTAATCAAGCTTGATTTCATCGTATTACCGCTGGTTTTAAAGGACACACAAAAGAGAAACCGCTGCATCCTCCCCCTTCACCAATTTAAACTTGGTACAGTCCAGTATGCCAACACCTGTTGGACAAAGAGGCGTTCATGAGCGCGTGTTCATGAGTGTACCGACCTCTGCGCTAGCTGTCGTATAAAAATACTTTACATCACCACGGACAAATATTCAACTTTATAAAGGACTTTTTAAACCTGACTGGTGAGGGATTGATGCCTCCTCACAAAGCCATACATAACACATATTTGTAGGTAGTGATTATTTGCACAAAGATGGGAGATGCATGAAATAGTCAGGATTCTTTTTCACTGTGACTCATGCGCACAAACATGGGAGATTGTAGCCGCTGCACGGGAAGATGAGTCAGTGCTGGGAATTTAAATGTGTATTTTTGGGAATATCTGCTGTGACAGCAGCAAAGGAAACTGGTTGAATTAAAAGGCACATTAATACGCTTCTAATGTTTCTCTGAAAAACATGATACAGAGAAGGGCATTGATACTGAAAGCTTGAAGTGATCTGAACAGAGAGTAGTGGTACATCAAAATCATAAATGTGTTTAGTTGTTGTTCATCAGGACACACAAATGTGCTAAATAATCCTGTGTGTGATATCAGCACAGCAGTAGTTATAGTTTAATCCCAGGACATTTGCTCTACATTCAGGCCTGGCGAGGACAGAGAGGACAGATTCTAATCCAAGGTCACTTTACCGACCATCCAAGCAGAACATTATGCAACATCATTTTTTGTACTTTTGAACTGGTAAGTGATTAAAAACCACTTGACTAGTGCTGGAGAGTCACAGTTATTGGTCATGTAGGTTAGAAGTGTCCCTGAGCGTGCAGAACTGTTGTGCAGGGAATAAGCAGAAGTCATTGATTGCGTGGAAAATGGAAATAAAGCTTCCTGGAGGTTTTTCTGGTTCAGTCAAACCACAAAGGGAGCCTGAAAAAAAGAACAAGGACTGTGTCGCAAAAAATAGACACAAGAAGCACGCAATACAAACATAAATAGAAATGTATTGCACGTGGATACCAAAATGGAACTTGTAGAACAATAAAAACATCAGTATTCTTCTGGCACCAACTGAGCACATGAAAGTCAAATACAAAGTCATCTTTTCCTTACATAAAAAGTCTCATGGCACATTTTGTTTTGATTATTTTTGGTACAGCTTACACACCAAAAAAAGTTCCATAAAAGATCATCTACTGTCTTTTATTTCTTACATCAAATTTCTATATTGTTGATCTATTTTTTGTTTTGCGAAAGAAAGAGAAAACAACAGGTTAGCCATCTTATTCTGTTAAACAGTATCTTATGTTATTAGGAAAGGGGCAGGTATTATAAGTTTTCTTCTTGTCTGCTCCTGTTTGCTCATGAACAGTGTTTCAGTATTATGAGAAAATATTTTTTTGTTGTGTATTATTGTGTTGAAACCAAATACTGAAATGAGCAAATAAATCAAATATGAAATTAAATTAAATGTTGTTGGGTTCCTGACCCCCTGGGGGGGGGGGGGGGGGGGGGGGGGGGGGGTCACCAGGGTGTGCTAAGGGGGGGGTGTCCCAGAAAGTTGGATTGAAGAGAGGGTAAAATGGAGCAAAAATAAATATCAACTTACAACATGCATTTTGAAAATTGCATAATTTTTGAGATGTCATTAATCACTGCACATCAAATTATTTTCTACTATTCATTGATGTTAAGTCAGAAATTTAAGAAGACTGTGTACAAAAAAACTGCTATTGAATGTTATTAATTGTAATAAAAAATAACAGTCCGCATCATAATCTAAACATGGAAGGAGGAACTACTGGCTGCTGCGCTGTTGACAGAGAAACCAGCACATCTCCTTAATGTCTGATGAGATAGTGAGGTCATTAAATGATTCAAATCAGTAGATATTTTACATAATAGACCTTTCAGAAAACACTTCCCATGGTCCAAAAAAAACAACCATTTTTCTTCTTCACAAAGCGAATACAAAACCAATACCACATAATTGGTCTTAACAAGTGGCCAGTTTGGACACAGCGGTTAGTATCCCATGTCCAAAAAAAGAAATGGTATTTTAGATAACAGACATCCTCCTGTGTCATGACAGCCTCACAACACAATTCTATAAACACAAAGAGGGACAAACACTTCACATTTAGACGAATGACGCACAGTCCTGGGGAGCACAAATACGAAAAGCGTGTTAATAAACACTTCATGAGGCCCCTCGTCAATCCGGACCAAAAAACCAGTTGTGTTCTTTATGCTGCACTCGCTCTCTCTTAATGACAAATGGGCGCTGAGCTTTAACAAATTAATCTAGTCTGCAGATGAGAGGGCGTTGGTACAAAATGAATCACACTGCCACCCACAAAGCAAACTCACACAAACGCGCCAAAGATTTAAAGAAAACACACACACACACATAAAACGATCAATGGGGTGTCCTTGGGCAGAGGGCGAACATGGCTGCTGAGGCTCTGATTCAATAGATGACACGGTGTTCATGAAAACACGGGAATGTGTAATTATCTGTTCCTAGCTCTGTATTTATTGAGCTATTTTCCTGAATCACAGGGTTTATCATTGTTGTTGGAGTGTGTGTTGGCGAAAGGGAGCATTCGTTTTGTTCTATTTTTGTTTTTGGTTGGAAATTCAGATTTATAAAAAAGTTCAGGTACATAAGGAACGTTTTCTGCTCCATATAAACCCTACTTAAACATCGAAGGCCATACATATACTTATACATGAAACAGTGTATAGTAGGGCAGTGCAATTAATCACAATTGTTACATGAGCCTTGGCAATAAACACATCGCAAATGAATTGATAGATAAAAACACTTATAGGGCTTTCACACTTGCAGAAAACTTATGAAAAACTCCTGATATTTCCCGGAGGAGTTGTATGTGTGAATGCAAACAGCCTAATGTTTCTCTCAGACTTTACCCGGAGTTTCTCCCGCCAGTCCCCTTTTTTTTTCCCCGCTGAAAGTCCGAGTGAGCAGATGGGAGAACGCAGCAGGATTTTATCAGGAGAATTCACCTCGAGTCAGTGGCAGAGGGGGTGACGTTTATATCCTGTGACTGGAGTCAGTGCATGCGTGACTTTATACACAAGATCTGCGTTTACCTTAAATAAACGGCTGCCTTATGTTTTCTGTTAGCCAGTAGCCGGCCCAAATGTCAAGATGTGATTATAATGATTATTAAATTTGAGCATAAAAAGGCTTCAAATGTCTTCCGGAAACAATGAATTATTTGCAGTCTGTTAAAATCGTTGATTTATAAAAAGGCAGGTCCTTTAGATATGTACATCCCAGTGCCTTTATCACATTCATGCCGATTATCATTTGTAAAGAAAAAAATGCGAAGATAAATGCTTGTTTCACAACATGACTGTCTAACCATGCCCCCCCCCCCCTTACACCTACAGCACCTTTATTACTGTTATTGTAAATGAAAGCTACGCTGAATCATTACCTCACATCAACTTGAATCTCTATGATTTTTGTCACGGTAGAGTTGAAATCCTCTCCACCACCAACCACCACCTTTTCATGTTTTCAGTCGTCACCTCTTCTAAGCTCTTCTCAGACTCAGAGCCATTGTTCTTTAGTCACAAAAGGCTCTGATGTAATATTATTCTCTAGGCTCCTGTATTGGGAGGGTGGCACTGACAGCTTTCATCTGTGAAATCTCTCAGAGCCTCAGTTCTTGGTACGTACGAGAGCTGAACACATCAGTGCCCCGCGCCGCGGTCTGTGGTGGGAAACATCAAATATTCACGAATGGGAACAAGGAAAAACATTACTGACACGCTCCATCCCTCCCCCCACCTTAACAAGCTTTGATCAGAAGCTTCTATTCACTCTCTTTAACCTGTTCGTGCCCAAAATGTAGAAAAAACACACACAGGCAAGACATCAATCAGGAATTCAAGCTTCCAGTTTTGCATCTTGTACTGCTAGTTTTCACAATTTTTGATAAAATAATGAATTTCTTTTGGTTATCTTTGCATCTACAGGACATTGGGCCTCACTCAACAACCGTCCTTATGAACACATTTTTTCTTTAATCCTACTTACAAACTTTAATAAGATATTGGGATTCACCAATGTGATTTTATCTGAGATTTGTTCTGAGGTAAGAACAGAAGTTACGAACACTCAAGAGTACTCTGAAGCACTTTTGACTGCTGACCCTCCAACAAAATGACTCTTGATATTATTGCATTTCATTTCAATATACATTTCTATAACATTATAGGGATTACATCAAAAATGTTTTTTTTTTCATAATTAATAAAATGTTTAATACATATTTCTTTGATCATGTGCTCCCTTTTATGGGCATTAGTGGGCGGTTACCTATGCTAAATGGGAACACAAGGAGATAAGAAGACAGCTTCAGTCGTATATTTTTTTATTTTAAATTCTTACTTTTGCTTCATATCTTTCAAAAAGTTTATTTCGTTAGGATGTCATTGTTTTATATTTCGTATGTTATCTTCCCTGTGATTGTTAATGGCTTGTTTCTTTTCCCCTTTGCCATGACGATCTAGATGTCGCATGAAGCACTTTGAATTGTCTTGTTGTTGACGTGTGCTAACTTGCCTTGCCTTACTTTTAATTTATGAACTGTACCAACAATGGGAACAATCGGCATTAGCACATCTGGGATCAGGCAGACAGAGCAGAGGCTGCAGGAGAGCAGGATCAGTGGCTCAGTTGCAATCTGGGACCCTAGAGTAACTCTCTGTGTGCTGCCTTAAATCTTCATCCATTCGTCAAATCCTGTCATCCTCTGTTGCATTCCTGCAGCGGGGCTTCTTTAATAACCCTCCTCTTTATCTCTGTCTCATGTTTCCTCCTGCTACCAGCATGCTGCACATGTGACTCACCTCTAATGATACCTGCATTGTATCGAGACATTCCTGGGTTTTATGTCCGGACCAATTATCTGAGTTGGTAGGTGGATTATTAGAGAATGTTTTTTTTCCCTAAGTTTTTACCCCGGCTACAGCTATTTTCTCTGCTTAGTTAGTGGTATTGATCTGTGCGAGACCAGAATATGTGAGGAAACATGAAAAGACCTGAAAGTCAATACAACCCATCAGGTTTTCACTCAATGTTTATTCCTCAATGGAATGAGATGTTTGTTTGTTTTTTGGCTGAGGCTCAACACCTTGCATTGAAATGAACTGCACTAACTACAGCTCATCTTGTGATTAAGAAGCCTGAAGAAAATCGGTATTGACAAGTATTGAAAATGGGGGAGCTAAAGCTGGACTAAGGATTTAACTAAACAAACAAGTAATCACCAAAACCAAGCAGAGCTAAATGGCACAAGGGTGGGAAAATTAAAAGCATCGAAAATAGTCTACGAGACAGGTCTGACTGACAGCTGGATTATATAGCGAATCAATTTCAAAGTGCATCTAACAGGCGAGGGGTTGAAGTCTTGGTGGTCAATGTTACTGCCTCCGCCTATTTAATGTCCACCACAGTGCCAGCCACTCAAAGAGGCGATTGCTCTCTGTACCTCCTGTACAGGTCTCACCCCAACGACCTTCATTATTACGGAGCCCACCACCATCACCGTGCCTAACACAACTCCTGGTCCAGCTAATTTGTTCCACAGGAATTGAAACCCCAATAAATCACCTTTGCTCTCTTTATCTCTGGAAGTTTAACTCAAAGTCTTAGAGGCTTAACTCAGTGTTCAGACCAGAGAGGAAGTCGGAGAGGGATGAAAAAACATTTTCATTATAGAGTCTAAGATTTAGAGTTTAAATTTGCTGTGAGAATCAGTAACAGTAACATACATGTTCAAGACTATGCAGCATGTTCTTCAGTAAAAACTAGGTAGCAGGTACTACTGATTTTCAACTGATTTAATTGTTTAAAATGACATGACCCAAAGTATATGGCAAGCTCAATTACTTTTACACATTACTATTGGACCAAACAAATGCTAACCAAAATATACGATAACAATCCAAACTATTAAGTCACCACAAAAACTTTGGGCTCGGAAAATACTTTTAGCTGTGGGCAAACACATTACAATACTTTAGAAGGAACACAACCCATGCTTGCTAGCAGCTGCCTGTCTGTTGTAGCTAACATTAGCCCAGGCACGTGGACTATGCCAGAGCCTGCACTGAGGTACCAGCAGGGACCAGTTATAATTTAATAGCAGCTGATTCAAAATTACGCTCCGCTAAAGTGTTACCAAAATAAACACTGACTGCTGTGGAACTGTCCATAACCGTGTGTTGAATTGTCGAGCTTTGTGTGTTGGGAAAGTATCAATAGTTTCAGAACCTTAAAGGAGAAGACATTAACGTTAACACCTGATGGCGCATCTGCTCAGGTAATCCCAAGACGTGTCCTTTCCTTTGTTTAAGTAGATACCTGGGAGGGGAAAGAACAAAGCAGAGATACAGTAAAAGAAAGTATATGGACAAACTATTTTCACTTTACAACACAAAATTAGACTTTTTACTGGTTTAGTTAGTGTTAAAGCCATACCTGAGACCAGAGTGATCAGAGACCTAGAGAAGACCAAGACATTTAGGGATCGGGACCGAGTCAAGGCCAAGATCAAGGCAGGGCGAGACAGAGACAAAACCAAGACCACAAATATGAATGAAAGATCATCAACTTGGCGTGTCACTCACTTAGACTGAAACACCGGGAAGGTTGCGGCCATAACCAGGGAGAAAAAATTATCAGTTGTTTTAGAAAGGGGTGATTTCCGTCTAAACACTGACGTGATGACTTGGGAAAATAGCCTGTCAGTGGTGGTTTTGACCAGTCTTGAGTTAAAATCCGGAGTCCCGCCCAGTATGAGACAGAGTGGAAATGCTTAAGATTCCGAGATGAGACCGAGACCTTCAAAAAGACCACGACCGATTTTGAGTACTCCAACACTACATTTAGAAATGGGTGAATCTGGAGACCCATCAAAGTGAAATGAAAAACAACATATGGTCGACTTTTTAGCAAAAGCAAAGTGTGGATGTAATTGTTTAAAGAAAGAAAGAAGTGGAAACATAAGGAAAGCTTGGATTGCTAGTTTCCTGCACCGTGCCTTGATGTGTTTGAATCCTACAGCCAGAGATCCTCTTGTGGATGTCTCCTTCTTCACAACCAACATCACAGCATCAGCATGTACAGTCAGAGGTTCAGTGAGCAGAAGACACATGTACCGCACAAAATCCTCTGTTCCAGCTAACAATAAACAACGGTTATGAAAGTGAGATTTTCATATCTGCCTGCAGTGATCTGAACACTCTCTCTGTCACAGCAATATGTGGCTCGCGGTTATCAAACATGGCAGGTAAACAAAGTACTGCTGTGCAACCAAGAGATAATTGAGAAATGTTATGTTAGAGGTGCTTCTTTCAGCAAAAGACAAGACCTCTCAGTGCTCTGAAAAAAACCCCGATTCAAACTGAAATTATGTTTTAGTGGTGCAGCCTGAGGGAGTGTGAGGGAATTAAATTCTGCACGTATCCTGTACTCAAATAAGGCAGATCATGTTGTGAATTTTTATTGCTGCACAGGCAATGAGTACTGAATTGATAGACGATATGAGGAGTTTAAATTGAATGGGTACTTTCTAAATGTGTGATAGCAGTGGGGAAAGGTGAAAGAGGGGCGAGTCCGGCTTAAATGATCGCAGAATGGAGGGATCATGAAAGGATCACAGTCATCAATTAACATTGCTTATTTGGCATGTCCAGTTAAATGACGACATTTTGCACAAAATTAAATCAGAACTAGACACCTAATGTATGACATAAATGATATCAACTTAACCAGATATTGCATTTCAACAAAGCATCTGAGATATTAAGAAAATCTTCAAGTGCCAAAAACTGTAGTTCTTTGAGTGGCCACTTGAGGCAAGCTCCAAAATTGTGTTTTTTTGGGTTAGGGTAAAGCTAAAGAATTATCCCAGTTCAAATTTGGTAACTTCGGGCTCCAGAAAACCAACATGGAAGTGGCCAGTATGCCAAATTGAATGCTTCAAAAAAGGCGGTCAATAAACCAATGAGGGACATTAGGGTGACCCTGTCCCCTATTTACACTGTCTATGATTTTAACATCATATTGTCTTCCTTTGTGACTCTAATTAGTGTGAGATATATATTAACGTCCTTGGCTCAGGTTCAAGGCCTGAGATTCTTTAGTCACATCTTTCCCTCCTGAATAATCTCGTCTCAGCCTGGAACCTTTGATCCACTATGTGTTTGATCCGGACATGCTGGCTCCTTGATTACAGATGACACAGTGATTTTTTGTGATCACACAGAAACAAGTGGTGAATCACAGGGCCGTCAACTTATGACACTGTATGATGTCAACAGTCGTTTTACAAGACAATGTACAGGATACGTGGGCCACCAAGATGGGTGCTTGACCCAAAGCACTATTATCATTTTAATGGTATGTTGTCAAACTTTACAAGGGTTGTGAAAAACTCAATCAGTTCTATAAAGAGAACGGACATGTTTAAGGTCATCATCTAATCATGCACTAACGCCCAGTCCCTCCCTTTTTTTCTCTCATGCATGTTCTTTACATAACACACCTTAGTGCAGTTTATTGTTTCAGTTTAAGTAAGAATGTAAAATTTTTCACACTTAAATGTAGCAGAAATCAAATATATCCTCTTAAAATAACTAATAAATTAGTTAATTTATTAGTAATTTTAATAATAATTAATAATACATTTCTTCCACTCATGCCGCGGCACATGAGTGGCATATGCCGCATATGAGTTGCACATGAGTGGACCAGAACGGCATATGCCACTCATATGCGGCGGCATTAGAGTGGCGGCATTCGAGTGGCATATGCCTTTCTGGTCCACTCATGTGCCGCGGCATATGCCCTATACGAGTGGCATATGCCACGGCACGGCTCGTTACAACTATGAAATTAAGGATTTCTCTGGCTTTGATAACTGTTGGAAATATTTGAGGTAATGTAAGTACTCAACAAAACAAATAAAGAACATAGGTTTAGTCCATTTTTAATTAACTTAGATATTTTAAAGTAAACATTCTCAAAACGTTCTACACCTTTAACAGTCAAATATTATGTAACTCACTTATAGAAGGAAAAAACGATATAGAAGACGATAAGCTAACACTTTAGCCTTCCTGTGACTGCGTTTTGCAATCCAGGAAGGATTCTCTTTCTTTTTTCAACCTTTCATTTGACTCAATGTGAATGAAAAAGAATTAAGTCTTAGATCTGTTAAAATGGCAGAGGATCCCGCCTGCCAGCCAACGCTGCCTCTTAATATGACTCAGTGGCATTATATACAGTATCATAATCAGAGATTAACAGCTAATTCAGAAGAGTAGTTTCAAAACGTAGTGTTAAAAATCCGCCTATATTAAAAAAAGTAGCAAGTAAAACAGATTGAACTACACTGTACTTTAAAGCGAACTTTTTAAATGGTGCTTGCAAATGAATAAAACATGAGGAAGCAATATCTAAACTCTTGAGAGAAAACGTTTACAGTACCTGGCCTTCTAAAATATTTAAAACATTATCACATTTGCAAGCCAAAAGTCATAAAACACATCTCGTCTTTTTGCATAAAAGATGAGAGCAGCCATTTCTACTTCTAACACGATACTTCTGCTGTGATACAACTGTTCCGACGGCACACGGGGAATAAGAGAAACAACAACAGATGTAAAACTCTGCAGGGTTCCTTGTTTGATCGTTTGACATGGGTCCAACCATACACACAAAAGCAGTTCCTCGACATATGGTGACTGTGACGTACACACACACACACACACACACACTAACACACACAAATCAATGTCTGTTAGATGCAAAGAGAGGAGGCCAGGTACATTATAGCTGGCAAGAAAATAATAAAGTAGGATCTCTCCTGTTTGCCAATCCAAAAATACATTGTGATGTCATAAAAATCTAAAAATATAAGAGCCTTCAGGTGTTTAGAGAAGGAAAGCAGGACATCCGGAAAAGGTACTCAGCCAATAAAATGTACTATGTCAGACAATTTATTGAATTTATTCCAAAATAAGGGGACTTAACAGGCCAGTTCATCCTGTTTAATGCACTTCAGACCCTTGCTGATGGCTAAAAGGACTGAACTCTATGTGATCTGAACATTTAACTATTAATAGACATAAAATGGTCATAATGGGTTCTTTTACAAGACATCTTGATCAGTGTTTTTCTTTCTTTTAATAACAGGTAGTTCAGACCTATTTTTAATCATGTCAGGATCTCTCTTAGTCATGAGACAGATATTATTCAGTCACTGAAAATCAAACAAACCCGACAAGCTTGTCAGTCGTTGAAGAGGCTGCCTGGGGTTTGGACTTCTGTCAAGTTTCTGGCAGCGGGTAACGGTCCAAAAATATTCACTAGCAGATTTTATAGCAGAGCAGTCATCAGGGCCTGTGTTTTCAGTTTTCTATGTGCTCCCTGAGTCATATTATCTTCTTCTGCTGTTTTTATGTCTGCTTGAGGGTCAACACTTGAAAATAAAAATGTGACATTTTGGCTGCTTGGACTTGTCTCAAATGTCTCAGGCTAGGGACACATATAACTGTTAGAAATCCATGGTAAAGTGTATTTTGCATAATATGCGACCTTTAATACCGAGTGATACTGATAAATATTAATAATCCTGAATATTCAAATTAATCAATTAAATATGAATTGCAGCGCAAACTGAAAAAACAGACAGGCCGAGAGATGCACGTGGTGAGTCTATGTGCTCTTCTCCAGTTCATTTTGAGCGATTATTGTTAAATGGTAAATGGGCTTGACCTTCGCTTTAACTACTCAGAGGGTTTTTTTACACTGCAGGTCACCGTACATATTCACACCACATTCACACCCTGAAGGCACAGGCTGTCATGTAAAGTGTCCGTCAGTATTATAACTAATTCCATTTATACACAATTCACACGCTGCTGCTGCTGTTGCAGCAGTGGAAGCAATTCGGGGTTCAGGACATGTGACTGCAGGAGCTGGGGATCAAAAAGCTGAGGATCGAGTCTTTCACTGCGCAACAGCCGCCTGACATCAGTCACAGTGTGGTTGCTCCGGTGTGCTTTAAGCACAGTGGATTTTTGATGCATTCTGTGACTTTTTTGTCTCCTGCTTCCCCGTTGGAACAGCACTCTTTCTGTGCTCTGGGGTCTAAGGATTGACTTCTTCTTTTTTTTTTTTTTTTTTTGACTTTTTGAGTTTTTAATACCTGCAGGAAAGGAGCCACAGGTCGGACTTGAACCCAGGCCACCTGCTTGGAGGGCTGTTGCCTCAGTACATGGGACAACCGCACCAACCATAGACCAATGGTGCCCCCAGGATTTTCTTTCTACCTTACATTTGGTTTATCTAGAGACAGCAAAGAGGTGGAGTTAAGGCGGGCATTAGATAGTCTGGCAAACAGCTACAATATGCTCAGCTGGAATTTTGTATGGCCAAAGACTATATAAATGGTCTAATAATGTGGGTTATAAATTAAATAGACAGTAGTTTGTTGAAAAAAGTAAGTTTTTTACTTTTTGTACTTGGACATCCTACTTATGCCCTTATTTTGGGCAGTTATATACAGTAGAGGACTGTAAGTATAGCGACACAGAAGACCAATCTTATATCAAAATATGTCTCTGTTATACAGTTTGCAGTTCAAGTGGCTGTAAATGAAGACTCCTGATATATATCGTCATCATTTAGAGTGCTTAATACAAACATATTTAAATGACTATTACCTGTACAAACCAGTACAATCTCTTCCAATTTCATGTTGGGAATTGTATGCACTTATGAGATTAAAATTAAAGCTGCCAATAAGGGTCAGGATGCCTTTGGCAAAGTCGCATTTCCATCCAACTGGTTTTTAGTTGTTTGCTTTATCCTAGTAATACCATTGCCACAGACAGTGGATTTAGATTTTTCAAAAATCTGTTCCGCTTAAAATTCAATGTATTGTCTACTGTGTCGGTATTGAGATTCTAATGATCCACACTACACAAGTTACACTGCATTTCAGCAACGGCGGGATGTGGTGATGACAAAGCAAGTGGCACAAATTGGCTCTCTCACATTACAGCTTTCATCCTCATAGGATTGTGTTTCTTCACGCAACAAGTCTGTAATAGGCTTAACAGATCTCAGCTGAAAGATCCTTGGTCCGGAGCCTAAGCCAGTCTTGAAGGCAATTACAACTACAATGGCTTCGCAGCACCCAGCAAGAGGACGGACAGAGAGGAGACGAGCCTTCATCGCTGTCACACATTTCCTGTGGCTCTCTGCGGCCGTCTGACTGCAGTGTCAGAGGAGATTGTTCATTTCAATATCCAAAAACAGAATTGAAAGGCAGCGAGTACAGCTAACACAGCAGCCTGAAGTTATTTTGGCCCTGACAGGTGACGACTGTCCCTCAGGCACATACAATAGGCAGAGCTGTCAAGGTCCGTATCTTATCTCTGCTGCCTGTCAAAGCTATTTTCCCAGACTGCCCGACAGGACAGTCAAAAACATTTTCTACATGAATCCAGCACAAATATGTCCCTGCAGTTTGTTTTAAACTGTCATACAGACAGCTAGTAAAAGTTGTGGGGACATAAAGGGTTCCACACGTCACAAAAAAGGAATGGTTCAACAATGTAGCATGCAAGCCTTGTGGGTTAGCTTAGCATTTTAGCTTAGCATGAAGCTTACTTCTCGGCTCTGAAAAGTTGCCAGGCAACCAGCGCTTAAAAAGTAAATTAGATACAGCTGTTTCTCCATGTTTAAACTCTTTATGCTAAGCTAAGCCAACCTGGAAAATAGCTGTATTTACATCAACATCCAGATATAACAGATATATTCATCTTCTTACTTGGCATACAAATATTTGTTATTATGTGATTTTTGAAAGATGCTAGTAGGGGAATGGTGTCCCCTTTTAACAGAGCAATGCTAGCTGTTGCCTCATGTTTAAGGTCTCTGATCTAAGCTAAGCTAACCGGAAAATGGTTTTACTTACATTAAGACACAACTCTTGTTAAATATTTGTTAATCAGAGCTTTTACTGATGATAGTAGGTGGATTATGTCTCCTATAGGCAGACCTACAGTTGATTTTCTTTGTGTTTCAGGACTGTGCAACATTTTAGAGGCAAGCTAGCTAAGCGGGAAATTCGGCTCTAACCTTACATTCGTAAATAAAGTGCTATTAGTCTTCTTATTTACTCGTGTCAAACATTTTTGGTAATAATTGATCTTTGAAAGATGCTCGATTATGTCTCCTTTTGGCAAAGCTAGGCTTTTTACAGAGTTCCAGGTCTTCGCGTGTCGCTAATCTAACCAGGAAATGGCTCTGACATTGACAGAGAGATACAACATTGCTTTCAATCTAGCTATTTGTCCAGACTTCAGCATACACGGGTTTTCCAAAATTTCCAACAGCTCTTTTAACTCATGATTCAAATTGTATTAACATATACCAAACCTTAACCTGCACTCAGTCCAATCAGGTACATCATCAATTGCACATTTTCAGCCATGATGCTAATCTACATCACTGATTTCACAGCATCCTTGCATTGGATGCTTTCAGATTGAGTCACGGATATTTACAGCCATACTGTGTGCCAGCTCTGTCTCCTCTACCAGCTTTAATGTTCCAATATCAGATTCAAAATTATAATAAACCAAAAGTCTCCTGAGAATAAAGATGTCCCTTTATGATGAAAACAGTTTATTTTAAATTAAACAGCGCAGTGAAGCAGGTAGTTCAAACAAGGCAAGAAGACTCAGAGGCTACAAACAGACTGAGTGGTGTTGTGCCAGCATGCATCTAGGGATCGCTTATGGGCCTGGCTTACAGTAACTACCTCATAATGTGAGAGATTCAAACGAGAGAAGCAGACACCGCTGCCAGAAAACATTTTCCACACAACAGTTTGGCTGTGTTTCATCTACTCTTGTTCTCTGCTTTACTGCATCTCAAAACGACTGAGGATAACAACAGGAGGCACACACCAAACTAGTTCTTGGTGGCTTGCATCAGGAATTGTAACACTCGGGTACTTTTTACTCCTACCTTAGTAGACGTCCATATTTGAGATGAAGAGTTTTTAAGATTAGAAACCCTAAAACGCCCTGAGCTATAACTAAAGTTTGATCCAAAAAATGTCCTATCCCCTGCAAAAGAAAAACCTCTTGAGTTATCGGCAGATGGCATTAAAATTCTTCAGCAGTTTTAACAATCACTTGACTTTCTGTGATTTTAAATAGCTAAAATAGAGTTTTTGGCATTTGCCTGGGACTGTCATGACCTCCTACCAGCCCTCTAGTATTTTTGATGTGAGAACGCAGCAGGATATTCTCAGGAGAATTCACCTCCAGCCAATGGTGGGGGGGGGGGGGGGGGGGGGGGGGGGGGTGACGTTTATATACTGTGACTGGAGTCAGTACAAAAACTGTCTGCCCACAACTACTACGTTCTCCATGCACGTAATTAAACGGCTGCGTTATGTTTTCTGTTTGTCAGTATCTTGTTCTGCACTCTTTTGTTGACATTGCCACCTTTCCGAATGGAAAGAATTTGGCCAGTAAACAGTGTTTTGTTTTTTTTAAAGATTTTTTTAGATGATGGCTTTAACTAAGAACCTTGCAAGTTTACCAGAAATGCTCATCATTTGTCACATTTTGAGATTTTGTCCAAATAAGCCGAGGATAAATGAGTACTGTAACATTTCGGGAGAGTGTAGGCTCATACTGACCTGCACGGTTCATCTCACATTTAGAGTGAGAGGAATGGAAGTGTCAACTCTCGGAAACACAAGAGAAATCAAAGCAGGTCTGATCTTCTTAAACCGATGAAAACAACACATGACTTAAGCCGAGCCTTGACAGTTCTCTGCAAATGAGGGCAGCTCTCAGAAATTGGCCTAAATTGGCTAGATTGATGGTCTCTCTTGATGCAGAGAAAATCAATGTTCGAGATACGAGAAATTGTATGAAGCATCAGAGATAAACAGACATGACTGTATCTATTTGTTTGTGGACATATTAATCAGGCCCAGTAGTACATCAAGTCGGAAAATGAATTTCAGCCCAGCCGATATGAGATTAGTTCAACAGACAGGTCCACAACTCAGCGACGTTGAAGGCTTACTGTTTTTCAGGTTGCACACATCATTGTAACAGTGTAAAACAAGCCATGATTCAAGCTGCACAAAATACATCCTCATAAAAGTTTCTCCTCCAGAGTGTCGGGCCTTCTTAAAATAATTTAGTGCACACTAATCCACAGCTCTCATTTTTAATTAGAGGGAAGGTCAGGATCGTCAGAAGGAAGCAAATGAAACACAAGCTTAGGTTTTAATGAGGATCTCCACCACAGGGTGAGACTCGACAATCTTACATTTGGGAAGATATTCTTACCACGATAAGACCAGGTCAGGTAATAGAGCCATTCGCATGCAGGATTAAAAGGGATGACCCGAAACACACAGGTTGGTTCTGATCCTTTGTATTTTAGGTGCTATTATCTCTCAACCTTGGCATCTGAGAAATGGTCCCTGTGGCCAGTTCTTTCAAGTTTATTCAAAGGAGTATGCTGACAAGGGGAAGTGTTGCATGAGTCATTATTTTTGAAAAGTACAACCTCACTAGCTATGCCATTTATGAGATGTAAATACAAAATAAGGAATACACCCAGAGTCTACCTCACGCTGACTATCCCCATGCCTGTCTGGTGGTTCTGAAACAATGATTCATCTTGTGCTTAGTCACATTAAAGGACGGACTGTTTATATCTGTAACTACACATTTGAGACTACAATTGTGCTTAAGCACGATAAGGGACAACTTTACAACTTTGCTAGTGTGAGTGCGCCCTTATTCTGTCTGTAAAGACACAATGTTTCCACCACATTAGCATCCTCATTGCTGTCTGTGATCATTGACACCTTTTCCTCTTTTTGTAATCACAACAAAAGTGTTGCAGGCTGTAATCGGCTCTACGGCTTTGACACAATAAAACACAAAAAAAACGCATTTTATTTTACTAAATTGATTTGACAGGAACCAGTTAGATTCATTTTTCTTTATGTCGTCCCACACATTCACTCAGACATGCGATTCTAAAAAACCAACCAGTCAAATCCCACAACGAGCAGCAGAGGTGGACGCTAATCACTGCTCCCATCACTCAGAACTCGTTACATAAATGGCAGGGTGGGTGAAGATTCCTGCTAGCCCGTTAACCTGGAGACCATTCACAATGACTGATTAGTTTTGATATCTGCAGGGCTCAGTTACTCTAAATAATGAGAGAAATGAGATTTCTGATTGTCGCTAATGCTGGAGGACAAATGAATAATACCTCCTTTCCTGAGATTTCATGATGGATGACTGTTGTAGAGGGAAGTGCAAATGATGAGCCTAGATAGAAATCATTTGTTTTTCATTAAGATCACTCACACCACAGCTTTCACTTTTTATTTAGTTAGATATATAATCCACATGTTTTAACAAACATGACAATAGAACCCTAAATTCCTCCGCCTATGGCAATTAGTTGTGCAACATGCATGCTGCTACTGTAATATGCAGCATCTTGCCACACAGGAAAGTTTTTGAGGAACAACACAGACTCTGGTGTGTTTTTCTAGCTTTGTTATCAGTGCTTAGCAATTACCGTACCAATCACTGCTGCTTCTCTAATTTTTATTTGCTGTTTTTTTATCTTTTACTTACCCTTGTTTCTGTCTTTCAGATCCTGCTGCCCACGTTTTCCCGCCTTGTCCTTCCCCGCCCTGATTGTGCTCACCTCTGTCTCATTATCCCCTGATTGTCAGTGGATATAATCCCTCTGTATCCTCCTGCATGTTGTTGCCAGTTTGGTGTGTGTTCCCTCTTGTCGCCTCGCTCCAGCGGTCTTTTCTCGTGAGCTTTCTCGTGTGTGACTTTTGCCTTTTGCCTGCCCCTCTTGGATTTCTTTGCTTCTCTGTTTCTGGATTACCTGTTCACCCACCTGGGACTGTTTAATAAACTCTGCCCTTTCATTGTATCCTGACTGGTTTTGTTAAGACCTGTTCCCAAAACAGTTTGTACATATATGTATTAACACAAAGACACTAATGGTTCCACTGTAAACACCTTCACTCTTGGTTCTATAGGTCAGCTTTACTGCCTCTCGTTCATTAGGGTTGTGTTGGGTTACATTCAGACGATTAGGAAAACAGATTTTAATGCATTATTGCAGCATACAGATATACAATTCACTAAGCAAGCCTGTGAATGTCAGCAAGATGTTTCAGCCTTAAATCGAATCTAATTTTAAGAAAAGCTGGTTTGAAGAGCAAATACATAATATCAGATGAGAAGGGTTCAGTTTTTATCTGGACAAATTGTGTCTTAAAAGCAGATTTGCTGCAGTTGAGTTATCCAATAAATAAGCTTCTGGATAAGTCATGCCAGCAAAAAGTCCAAGCTGACTTTGTATTGTTTCAGTTCAAGCAGCACCAGGGCACAAGTTTTTCCACACCAAGAAACAAAACAACACAGGGAAATGCAATTAATTTTTCTGCTGGAAGCATCTGATAAGTTTATGGAAATTAAAGTTTTATGTAAATCAGTTGTCTGCCTGGCCTCGTGCCAGATCACAAGGGGGGCTACACACTATATTGCATTCAAATGAGCTGGCTCCACAAACTCAGCAGATATGCCTAACAAGCCCCAAAAGAAAATAACAGGGAATATTTTAAAACATTACATTTGTAAACATTATATAATCTTATATATGCATCATGTGTAATACTGGCTCTAGAAGTAGTTGCATTTTAGTTGTGTGGGCCATGAGGGGCTATGGGGTAGGGTAGGAAGTATCAGTGGCGATGTGGTAAAGAAGGTAAGATGTAGAAGTTTTGCATGTGGGTCTGGTGGGCAGTAAGAGCTGGAATGGGGGGGGGGCTAACTGTCCAACCTTCTCAAGGAGTCGTGGCCCTAATCGGACGAAACACCAGTGAAGGAAGGTTCCCACCTGAAGACTTCAGTGATATCTTGTCCTGTGTAGAGCTACAGGCTACAGGTTTGTATTATCTGCGCAAATCACCTGCTGTAAAGATGATTAACAATCCATCTCTGCAATTATTCAAAATATTAACCCCACAACAATTATGCTACCGATGACATTGTGTTGTTAGGATTCAGTCGATTTTTTTATGTTTTTCACACTTTTTTGAATTTCTATGAAGCCCAAATAAAATGTGTGAGTTCAACCATATTCATATGGCCCAGGTATGCTGCAGAGCTGAGAGCAGCTCATTTTAAGGGGAACACTGACATCTTGTGGACGATGAAGAAACTGCAGGGGGAGACACTTTTAAAGATACTTGTACAATCTTTAGTCTGTTTTTTCAGTTATGTTGATCGAGACAGGGCCCTTTTAATTGATTGATTCATCACATGCCCCTCTGTAGTGCTCACTTGAGTACTGTAACCATATACAGCTATACAATCTATTTATTGTGTAGTAATTTTTTGCAATGCAATAAATCAAATCCAAAAAGGAAAATAGTCTCGTCAATAATGCACAGATGACCAAGGACACCCAAGGCCAAGGCTCATGTTAGGCATAACATGGTTGTCCTTAATTTAAGCAATTATAACAAAAAAAAATGTGAAATTTAAAACTCACCATTACGTATTAACAAAACAAAGAAACACATTGTATTCATTGTTCCTTGTTTCAAACTGTAAATCCCATCTTCTTAAAATGGTATGAATTTTTTTGTGTGTTTTTTGTGAGAAAAAAAATGTAAGAAGAAAAGAAAATAGGGGGGCCATTTGACCCCAAAAGTAACTTGTTAGCAAATGTTTTTCAGTCAGCTCCCCAAAACATGTGTGTGAAGTGGAAATGGGGTCTGGATGTATTTTCTTTAAACCCTGTAGTCTGCTGTACATGTCGAAAATCAGAACATTTGCTAAGAAATATTAATACAATTATTCTTGAAGGTGGAAAATAGATCATCCTGCTTTCCTTAAAGAGTCAAGTATCACTCAGTGTGAAGATTTGCTGTGGAAAATTGAAGCTGTTTCTGCAGTGTGCTGTGACTCATTTCTCACTTCGTCTGACATAAACGTTGTGAATCATTTCTGATGGTTTTGTTTGCTTACGAAGGTCAAAAAGAGGCATCAATGTTAATTTCAGTCTGTTTCATAACCAGCTTTAAAAAAAAACTCAAGACATGTTTCTACTCAATCCCTGTAAACAAGTACAAAAAAGTTTACATCCTACAAACATTTTGGTTGAAGACGAGAAGAGAATTTCCAGAAATATAACATATAGCATGGATTTCTGTGTCTTTGTGAAATACAGCCTCAGGACAACACAAAGAAAACAGCACTCGACTGAGAGAAATGAGAGAAAAAGTCTGATGACAGAAAATAAATGACCTGTTGTCAACTTGTCCTGCAGGGAGAGCAGGGCCATCATCCAAGCCAGGCAGGATAATATAGTCGAACGCCATCAGGGACACATAAAGTATCGTTTCTAAGAGAAAACTAGCTACCCCTTCTCCTCTCTGACCTCTAAACTCTCTCCCTCCCCTGCAGGTGAGGGCTTAAAATGTCATCTCCTTTAGACACGTCGCAGTCTCAGGTGATACCATGCAGGTGTCTGTCTCTATAAGTATCTGCAGTAGGTTGTAAGGAGATTGAAAACACTGAGGAGTTGCCAGCAGGTGATTAACCACTGATGCTTGTCTGAAAACCTGTAATGACCTCCACCAGCTGGTGGTACCCCAATCCACTGTATTATATTCAAACATAGGCATACATTTGAATTAGGCCTACCCCTTTCTATTGCACTTTTAGCCCCATTAGCCCATATCGAGCCTCACTCTTATTACGGAATGCAAACGTTTTATAACCCATTTGGAGCCCATTGAGAAAATAATTCAGGCTTCCCAAATTATAGTTAAAGTATTTTATTTTGGGCAACATGTCCGATGTGTCCGATGAGACACTTAACCCTGAATTGCTCCTGCTGCTTCGGTGGTGGTGTATGAATGGGATTAGTTAGCGTACTTCTGATGGATGATACTACATAGCTATAGGCCAATACCATACCATCAGTGTGTGAAAGGGTGTGAATGGGTGGGTGTGACATGTGGTGTAAAAGCGCTTTGAGTAGTCGGAAGATTAGAAAAGCGCAATATAAGCTCAAATCCATTTACCATTTACCATTTACCATTTTGCAATCAAAAACAGAGAGTTAAAAAAAAAAAAAAAATTACTTCACATTAAACATTTTTATTTTAGGTTAAAAAAAACATGAAAGGTAGCCTAACAAAAAAGCCTAATGGTGTCAAGTGTTAATGACAAATTGTTTTTCTAAAAACACTCTCAAACTTCCGCATGCTTAGCTTGATCACACCTGTTTTCCATCAATTTAACAGATTTTTCGCAAATAGTGTTCACAGAATAGTGTTTTTTTTAAATTATGTATCCTATACAACACGTCGTTTGAATGGGTTTTATTCATATTGTAATCATTATCAGAAACCTCTCATCACTATACAACCAGGCCCTGAAAATAATGGACAAAAAACCTGTCCGGTGGCGTCACTGTCACATACTGAAAAAAAACACAATCTACTCAGTTTTGAGAGCTTTATGCATTTATGTTTCCTCAAACTTGTTTTTAAATGTATCAACAATCTGGCCCCTGAACCTCTCTCCAGATATGTTCAAAGACAGGACGGATACAGGGGTAACGAGAAGCACTGTGAGTGGAAACTGTAGCATACATCATGGTAGATCACACAAACAGATCCCCTCCCATCAGGTCTGGGGGTTGTTCAAGCTTGGCGGGAGGGTAGCAGTAGGCGACCCTATGAGCTGGCCCCCTCCGCAGGGTTTGGGGGCAGCTGAGACAGGGGCACCCCTGATGAGAAGTCAGCAGTAGGCGACCCTATCAGCTGGCCCCCTCCGCATCACACAATGACTGAAGTAAAAGATAATATATATAGAAAGAAAGAGGGGGAGGAAAGGGGAAATAATAAAAAGGAGGAGAAGGAAAAAAAAATTTAAAAGAAAGAAAAGAAAAATGGAATGAAGGAAAGAAGAAGGACAAACATAGGAATAGGGGTATAGAGGAAGGGAAAGAAAGAGAAAAAAAATACAAGCATACACTCGAATTACACACATACACAAGCAGGGCCCTTCAACACCCTCAACATACAAAATTGCAAAACGTTATTATTACTCCCTGCTTGCCTGTTTTGTCTATGTCTATGCTGTGCTTTGTATCGTCGTGTCTCCCCTGTCTCCTACATACTTTTGCTCTTGTCATGTCCCTCACTTGTCTTGTATTGTTCTGCATCACCTAATAATAATTTTTTTTTTTTTAAACATGGTAGATCTACGTTTGGTCAATCAGCCTTCTCCATCAAAGGCTGTAAACTCTGGAACACATTAAACACCTGAAATAAAATTAATCTTGGACTTAAAATCTTTTACAAAACAGGTGAAATGCTCAAAGCAAGCCAGAGCTGTACCCACTTTTAAATAGCATCTTTAAACTGGTTTATAGCATTTGTATTGTTGTACATGTATTTTAATGTATCCTCATATCGTGTTATGGGGTTTTATGTAACTGAATGTTGTACATTTTAATCTGTTTGTTTACACAAAGGCCCAACTGGGGGACACGAGTTGGAAATTAGCAATAGCTATGCAGCACGTCAGTTTCATGCTTTGTATTGAAATTATGTTAAATTGCATTGTCCCTGTTAAATAAATAAATTTCAATTCAATTCAATTATGCCGTTAAGGTTATTCGAAAAGCATAGCGGAAATGGTTATTCTTCCCATTTTGTTTGCGACAAAAAACAGCATTTCCCAGAATGCCTTGGGCGGATTTAAAGCGATTTTTGAGATTTAAAGACAACCCTTCACAATGCAACGGTTAGTGACACCCAAGCCAGCGAAGGAGGCGTGTGTGCTGCTCTGCAGGTCGTTTTTACTACACAAATACTTCCTAATTTGCAAGAGAACCTAACCGACGCTGGTTCAGTAACGATGGCAGACGGTGACAACAAAAGCGCAAATTTGCTCGTGAGTATTATCAACCTTTTTTTTTTTTTTTTTCTCCTTCTTGTTAATTAAAATCGTTTCTTTCCGTCGTGGGTGTGTTTGTAACAGTAACGTTATCATAAACTGGTGTTGCTTATCTTCAAGCTGCAGAGAATTGCCTTATATTTTTCCACAAAGCATGTACTTTGTACCGTCAAGTAGTGCGATGGCTTAAATCGCTTATCCGACTGTTTTTCAAACCGCAGCCGATAAACTGCGAAGGCAACCGCAGCTAGCCACCTAGCCAGTTAGCCACCTAGCCAGTTAGCCACCTAGCTCATGTCATACATAACGCCTTACCCCTTTTTTTTAACTTGAGCAGAGACGTTTTCTCTTCGTAACCTTGCCAGCGGGTGCTAATGCTAACTTTAACCTGTTTTTTAATGCAGTGGGGACCTGACAGTGAAATACTTAAGCATTTATTCCCAAGGTGACTGTCCACTTTTATTGATTTCTGAGGAGAGATCCATGTCAACTCCCAAAATGTGCTCATATGACAAAATGTTAATTGCTAAGTATATGTTTATTGATTAGATCGTACTGAATTTGTCTGTAATCTTAAACTGTTTTCAGGCTCAGGAAACGGCCCAGCTGGAGGAGCAGCTGCAGGGCTGGGGTGAAGTGATCCTGGCTGGAGACCGGGTCCTGCGCTGGGAGCAGCCTTGGTTCCCTGGAGCCTTGATGGTCGCAACCAGCTTGCTCTTCATGTACGTACAGCTGACTGAGTTTTCGTCACATGCTTGCCCATAGCTGGCATAGCACACGTTTCCTTCCTTCGTACATATCAGTAACAAGATAAAGATGAGTTAAGTCATACTGCATTTTTGTAGCACAACATCTGTAGATGGAAACTGTCTTTATATCAGATTAGATTTCTTTTGAATGAACTCAAGTTGTTACATTCTTTGAACAACCTTGACTAACACACAATACAAAGCATTCCTTTTGTATATTCCTAAATGTTAACTCCCTTCAGTTTAATCTCCTGCATGCAGCCTTTGTTCTGGGCCTTGTGTATTGACTTGGCAGACATTAGTTAACATTACAGCTCCATTGTACCGTACAGGGGTCTAACAATCACAACCGCATAAAGTCTAACCAACCTCTTTGATGTATGAATGATACAACATGCTGAAATTGTCATTATGGGCAGTTGATATAAATATGGTTCATAACTCGGTCTGACCATGTTTTTCCTCCTACAGGATGATTTACTATTTGGACCCATCTGTGCTCACTGGGGTTTCCTGCACCATCATGCTGCTCTGCCTGGCTGACTACCTTGTGCCCACCCTGGCACCCAGGGTCTTTGGTGCCAATAAGTGGTGAGAGATGACAATTAAAGTCACATTTGTGGGGGGGGTAAATTGGTTTTCCTGTAGACCATAAAAACATGTCTATTTCTTACATGTACAATTTGATATGCAGTTGCTTTGTGTTCAGGAGTTATGCAATCTTAAAATTGATTTTTGTTTCTGTTATCGGAAACAAAAATCAATCCTTGCTTAGTCCCTTTCTAGATTAAATGGTAGCAAAAGGCAGGTCATAAATTGGTCACAAATCCTCAGTTGGAGATTTGCTTGGTTCTTGGACTGATCTGAGCCATTTCAGTAACTTTGAGATAAAGGGGAAGTTGTTAAGAGAAGCCTAGGATGGCTTAATTTGTCACCTAAATTCTGCCTAGCATATTGTACAACACCATGGAGCCATGACATTACACAGAGCTTAACCAAACAGCCACCTGACTCTGCTGTGTGTGTCTGTGTAGGTGTTAATCAGACCCCCAGAACAGGATAGGGTAACAAGCCATGTCACAGTGAGGAGCAACAGCTAGTTTGTTTTTACACTTTGTATTCAGTGGTGTGAGCGGGTTTAGAGCACCCTTTTGTCTGTGGTTGAAATGAACTCTGGTGTTGTTTACTAATGCACGCTGGGGTTTGTGAGGTAGCTTTTTGTTCTTTATATAGGCCAGAAAAGTGTAACGTCTGATCCAAGACTCTTTGAGATTATGCCGTGTACATCAGGCTGCTGCTCACTCACTGAGCCTGCAGACGAGTCAGACACAGTAGGAGTGTGTCTCTGACGGCTGGTTAAAGAGAGCTATCAAAGTCCAGTCACGGTCTGCGTTTGGCTCTGTGACGAGGACACAAATAGGAAAGGATGGCTAAGCAGAAAGTGAAGGCCACTTCTCTCAGCTGCTCTCCTCCACTCAACTTCTATGCCCCTGCCAGTCTTGTGTCCATCTAGTCTTTCAAACCTGACTGAGCGGTTTAACTTGGTTTCTTTGCTATAACCTGTCAGATTTTTGTCCAGTGACATGGTGAACAGAAGCCATCAATTTCCCAGAGCCCAGGTTGTCCCCTCAAGAGGCCAACACACCCTAAATAATGGGTTCACAATAAGAGGGTTAAGAGAACCTACAAATAATCACTTTTGAAATGACATACTTAGTTTTCTATATGACATTTAGGTAAAACTGAGTCTTTATAGACAGTACATCAACCGGCAGCCAATAAAGGTGTTAATGGCTAAAACTGAATCATTGATGACAAATGTACTCGATTAAAATGAATTGGATTTCTTCAAGTTTGATAATAACAAAGATCCCTATAGAAAGAGACAAACTTTGTTTGTGGCCTTCAATGAAAGGATCCCTTTCCAACAGAAGCTTTTGTCTTCAAAGCTACGAGAATATATTTAAAAAACAATTGATTTTACCCTGCGTAACAAAGAAGTTCTTGTTCTACCACTGCATCTACACCCCCCTGTTATGCATGTGTCTCCTTAAGCAATACCACACGAGAGTGAGTGATGTACTGAATATCAGCACTGCTGTGATTTGGCTGTAGGCACGAGGTCGCAGGCCAAGTGCCGAATATAATCACACCAGGGTTGATGTCCAGAACAACATCTCGACCTCGAGTGTGAAGTTACTTTTATACGAGCAGACCGAATAGTGGTACAAACTAAAAAAATCAACAACAGATTACTTTTTACTCCACCGACTCAACAAATTAACTGAAACTAGACCATTTCTATACAACCCAAACCTTCTATTCTACGGCATTCTTGCTACTGTTTGTATCCATGGTTACCACAGAGCACCTACTTTGTAGTACCAACCTTTTACTTGTATGTTAAAATAAATAAATTTGATCATGAAACCAGTTAAATTGTTGTCGCTGTCAGTGGTAAATGTGAATTTGAAGTATTCAGAGCTGCTGTCTGAGGTGGAGTGATACACATTGTGATGTTCTTCTACATCGTCATTAATGGAAAGCCCCTAATCTGATCTAATTTTTTGGTCGAAACTAACTGTTGTCTGATATGTGGATATCTCTTCAGTTGTGAGGTTTGTCAAACTGCTTCCTCTCAATTAGATTAGTTGGTAAATAGTCAAAACAAATGACTCCCTTTTGCCACCCTGTTTTAAGGGAACAAAACTAATACCAGGATTCAGTATGTTTTTTTTTTGTTTGTTTTTTTTAACCCTTAACTTTTCCTCGTTCACAGGACAACCGAGCAGCAGCAGCGTTTCCACGAGATCTGCGGTAACCTGGTGAAGACCCAGCGTCGGTGTGTGGGCTGGTGGAAGCGTCTCTGCGCCCTCAAGGAGGAGAAGCCAAAAATGGTAAAAGAAAACACAAAAACATAATCCTTGCAGCTTTAACTTTAGACATGATCCTTGGTGATGTGTGCAGTGCAATAAAAGGAGCCCTCCTGTCTGTTTATTACAAAGGGGAGCTTTTTCTGTGCTCCGAATAAAGATATCCTCAGTGGATTTGGCTTTGCTGCTCCACTTAGCAGCCCTCAAACTGGGTTACATGCAGTGATAACCTGTTTTTCACAGCAAGTCTTAACACTGTTAAACTGATATATGGGTATTTTAAGGGGGGTTGTATGAAGTACTTGTCAATAGTAAGTATATTAGCCACATCAGACATGTGTCAGCTTGGCCCCATCAAGAGAAACCTAACAGCTATACAGAAGGCGAGGTTTGCTCCACATTATTTAGCTAATTTTATTCTGCAGCACTCACCTGAGCTCCCTGCTGGACCAAAGTTTCAGAAATATATATTTTTTTTTTAAAACACAAGAGCTGATTCCAAGTTTGTCTACAAAGCACGTTTTCGGCTCACTACTTTATTGCATGAAGATAAAACCCATGGTCCCCAACAATAGTTTAATTTGATCAAAATGTCTGTTTGTTGTTGGACATCACCTTAATGTAGTACACAATTTCCTTTACGTTGTTTTTTTAGCTTAGTTAAGATGCGCTAAATTGCATGGTGCAAAGGTCTCCTTCTGCATAGCTGTGTGGATTAGCTTCTGTGCCTGCACTTCTGCCCTTCTCTCGTTAACAGAGCCGTGCTGAACAACCTGTCCTATGGCTAAAATACTTACTGTTGAGAAGTACCTTATACAAATTCACTTTAAAAATTTCAACTATGCCTTTCAAAGCACTTCCTTAAATTAACTCTTGTGGCTCCGTTGGGTCCTTGTATGTTCTGCTGATAGATGCACTTCAACATACCTAAAAAAAATTCTGAGGAAAAAATTCATGTAATGATGATCAACCTGCAGTCTGAGTAGCTGATGGATAAATGTAATGTGATCTCCCTCTTTACAGTACTTTGCCTCAGTGATCAGCAGCTTGCTGGCAGTGGCCTGGATCGGACAGCAGGTGCACAACTTGTTCCTCACTTATTTGATCGGTGAGTACACGACAACAGTCATTTTAATGTTTTTACGACTACAACTCATTTCTCAAAATCCTTCTGTGTTGGTCATTTAGGGCATGTGTCCACTAATGGCACTTTTTGTGCTGGCAGCACCTTTTTGTACACAGTTAATGCATTGCTCCACTCACAGAGCTACTGTTGGCAATAGTTCATCTTTTGCAACACTGCTGCACTCGCGTCACTTCTCTCTCACTGACCTATCAAAATCAAAAAAGGGGTGGGACTCTGGTTATCAACTTCGTCAACAATGTTGGAGGAAAAACAAATCTTTACCTCACACACCCAGGAAATGTACACGTCTAGAGCTCCTGCTAATGCCAGGACACGACTCCTCTTCACTGTCTCTACATCTTCAGAAATGAAGCAGCATACAGAGCAATTTTAAAAGACTCTATAAGGAAGTGCCATAAGACAACTTTCTTAACCTAGCAACAGGAAGCCCTGTGTAATTGAGGTAGTCTGTGCTGCCAGTACAAAAAAAAATTAATGGACACGGCCAAAATACACCTGGACTGTCGCCCCTTCATCCCCCGACCACCACCACCATTTTCAGACCGTACACATGCTTTAACTGCTGCAAGGATAAAATCAAAAGTTCTGCAGCTACAAGACACGACTATCATCCAGTGTTTCCCTATATTAATGGACTTCTTTTTGTTTTTAGTGCTATATTCTGTTGGAATTAATCAACCAGTAGTTGCTAGTGTCTAAATTCCAACAGATTCATTATAAAAGGCAATACAAAAACAATCCCTCACTTAAAAGTTGCTTTGTTTTGGACTTTGCCACGAAACGACACCACCCAGTACAACACTTCAATATGATATATCAAATCCTTTAGCTATGAGAGACTTGTTTGATCAGGATCCTGTTCTTCAGATACATGTCTGAATTGGTTTGCTTATCCTCTTATGTCTGATTGCTGTGGTGAACTACACATGACAAAACAGGAAGTATTAGCTGTCTGTGTCAAATGGTGCAGCTTGTCATGAGTTTTGCATCTGCTGTTATTTGTGCATTTCTTATTCAGAGGCTGCTGCTCAGTTTTGTATCTTGTAACCCCCTCCCCCCCCCCCCTGGATTACAGTACATGAGCCCTGTTGGTCATCACCAGGCTTCCTGGTACTGACTCAGAAGTGCAGCAGTAATGTAGATCAATACTGAGATCCCTGAGACAAATGTTTTATCGATAGTAATAAATCACATCCAGTATATTCTCCTCATTACTAATGACACACAAAGGGGAAGTTATTTAACCCTTCACCTTGAGTTGTGACCAAAGTAGGAAGAACAATCTGGTAAACCATGATGTGGTGGGGTTTTTTTTTTTTTAAGCTGTTCTATGAACATTAAAGTGAGCAGAAGACGAACAGTAGTGTCAGCCTTAAAGCTGCACAGAGGTGCCTCAGGCAGAGTGACAGTTGGTGAGTCAGCAGGTTTTCCTGCTGTGTAGGAGCCGACCATCAGTTATATAAGCTGAGATATGTCAAGTATTCAGAGAACCATGAAGTACAGATGACTGCAGAGGGTGCATGACTCCGACACAACAAAGTGTTCTTTTCATTTAATCTCAGATTAAGTTTCCCTTGGTGTGCTAGCTGCTTCATGTCTTTAAAGGTTTAAACCGACAGCCCTGATAAGACATTCTGTATTAAAATATACTCCTGTACCACTAGGCTGATCATATACAGGTATGAGGCTCTGAGATCAAGTGGACCTGTCTCTATTGGCTTTATTTGCTGAAAAGCTTTATGATCATCTTACACCAATTCTCTTAACATTTCTGCATATGAATGAATATCCTTTTAGGCAAAGGGAAAGTTTTGGTGATGGTAATATTGACTTCTTCCACTCCCTTCCTGCCCATCAGTGTGCTGTTGGAATATTAAACATCCCCTTTGATAGAAGAAATCAGGGGAGTTTTGTTAATGGTGTAACTTTCTTGACTTGCTCAGCAGTAATGCTTTCATAATAACACATTTAAAGTATTTCATGTCCTGAGCTCCACATGTCTGACACAATAACTCAGAAGTCTCTTTGAGAGCCAGTTATTTAGGCCTCCCACAGCTCATCACATTTTTGACCCTACCAAACATTCACATAGTCTATGCTGGAAGCTTAACAGAGTACTTATTTTAAGATTATTTTATATAATTTGAAATACTTTAAAAACTCATTTAAAACCAGCCTGTCAGTGATTTTGAAGAACTCTGTACCATAATTAATAACCCAAAGGTTGAACAATTGAGACATTGGGGGACGGTACAGGCTGATTAAGGACTTTGGTTTGTGCTGAAATTGAAAGATTAAAGGCAAAGCTTTGGCTTTATCCTATTCAAATCCATTTTTTCCAGCTGGTATGTGTCTTATTACCCCTAACATGAAGTCCTTAAGGGGAAGTCCATTCAATATGTACAAAATGTACGTTATCCCCCCTGATGGTAAAAATGTGGTGAGACTGTATGATTTAAAAACTTGTGACCTGTGATACTCCAAAGCTGTTTACACTTTGTTTTTTGTTCCGCAGTGAGCTTCCTGCTGCTGCTGCCCGGCCTGAACCAGAACGGCATCATCAGCAAGTACGCCGGCATGGCCAAGAGGGAGATCAACAAACTGCTCAAACAGAAGGAGAAGAAGAACGAGTAGACGGACGTGCAGAAATCTCTGACAGATGAACGACAAGAAACGGAAGGTGGAAATAGGAAGGAAGTCTGTTTGAAGAAAAGAGGCGAGCAAAACGTTTTCAGACGCCTCCTGGTTCCCTGGTCTCTGCCACAGAGGGAGACACACTTTTTTTTGTTTTCACACATCGGATATGTTTCAATTCTCCCTCACACCTTTTTTTTTTTTTTTTACATTTAAACCTCATCACCCACTTATTTTTATTTATTTTTTTCTTCATGAATTCAAAGGCCATGCATGAAGCCACCACGTGAAGTTTATCTGCTTCACACGTTCACACGCAACACTGAAACGCTCAAACACACGCCACCCTGCCATGAACACAAAGCTGAACTCTTCCCTTTTTGGTTTCTTTGTTGAAGTGTGCTTCATTTTAAGATGTCGGTAATGCTTTTAAATCCTTCACTCTCCCGGGACTACTGAGCAGTTCTTGTAGCATTACTACATCATTTTAACCGCCTCAGAATCCACAGTTGTTTTTGTCACATAAGAACAGGTGAAGTTTTTTTGTTTTTCATTTTTTTTATTTTTTTGTCTTTCTATTTCTGCTTTAGTATTTAAAAACTAGCGCTTAAAACTGGAATCAAAGCAGAGCTCTGTGCTGTGCTTGAATACAAGCCTACTGCTGTACCGCTGCTAGCTGGACTCTGTGGTGTATTAGCTCTTATCTGAAGCCCCACGGTGTGTTACTGATGTGGACTGTTTCTGTAAATAGGCCTACGACCTCACTCTGTCCCTCTAAAGTCATCCCTTTCTCTCTCTCTCTCCTCGATATTTATCTGTGTTCTTCCCTCCTAAGTCTCAACTATTTTGGTCTGATCACTGTCTTTTAACTCATTTCATGATTTGTCTGTATTGGAGATCTTTATGAAACAAATAAAGTTTGATTTAAAAAGAAGGACTTTGACAGGAACTGCATAATTTGGCCTCACTAAAACAGAAAGCTTACAAACTTACCAAATGTTAGAAACACTCTTTAAGTTTAACTTAATATCCTTCTTGTGAATTCATCGTCAAATGTATTTGTTTTCTCCAGTGGGTATTATGAGCATATAATCCACCTCTTAGCCCAGAATTTAGATTTATTTATCAGTTGCATGACTTGAGAATCAGGGCAGATACTGACATTTAAAATAACAATTCCAATACTGATGTTTCTTCCCTTCTTTTTTTAAATTCTGTTTGTTTTTTCATCAAATGAGCTATGGGATTGGACGTATCGGTATTTAAATTGTAGTCACTAGTCCTTCCTTTGAAAATGTCACTGGAACATGTCTTACAGACTCCCAGTGACTGTGTAAGCCTCCCACAATGCTGACAGTTTTTTTCACTTTGGACCAGGAAAACAAATTGGTTTGTTCAACAAAGGACTACTTCTTCTGCATCAGCACTAAAAAAAATCTTCTCTAAATCAACTGTTGGAAAAACTAGCTTGCCTGCATTAAATAGATGCAGCACATCGGCACATGCCACATTACTTGCTGATGTGCTAATGTTTGTCAACAGGGCAAATATTGCACAACACTGATAAGTCAGTGCAACTCTTGTTTCCCTCGAGGGCTGTTCCTCTAGTTTGCATGTTCTCAGAAGAAGATTTCTTGTGACCATTTTTATCTGCAAATCTGACGCACCCTGCAGCTCAAATTGAATCATAAAAGTACAGAGTTGTATTCAAAGAGAGGACAGCAGCTCTTTATGGTAGTCAGATGATCATGATATTTGACTAATGGGCCCTTTGTTAGCACTGTGTTGTGTGTCAGTAGAGTCTCAGTGCAGAGTAGTTTGTCTCCCGGCGCCTCGCTGCCCAAAGCTGCTTGTCTCTGGAGTGTCTACGAGGTTTCCCCGGACTCGCCGTTTGCCTCGCTTCTCCTGCACACAGGTTAGATTTGTCATTGAATTTGTGAACAAAACCAAAATTTCAAACATTAATTAGACACAAAAAATGTCCACCACCACCCTATAGTAGAGCAGGGGTTGATTGAAGGGTTAAATAACTGCTATTTTGTTACCACCCCCCCCCCCCCCCCAACACAAAATAGCTCCTTCACTATGAGACTGAAATATAAGAAATCTATATTTATGCTGCTATTTGAGCCACAAAATAAAATGTAGGGGTTGCAGTTCCTCCGTGTGGCCACAGGGGGGCAGTGGACACTGAGGATTTTAAATGCATTCAAGCGATGACTCACCCATAAACATTATACAGGCAGTACTGTGAAAACTAAAACCTTAATTTACAAGGATAAAACGTTTCAGGTTTTAGATAACTCCGCCTGTAATGTATTTAATAGTTTCTATTGCAGACCTGTTTGTTAGTAATAACAAGAAACTGCAAAATACTCAAAATAAATTCTGAGCTCTTAATGTGAAAATTCCAGCAGCTTCCCTTTCCTAACACCAGTGAATACAGCTTCCTCAGAAGGAAATGTGTTAGTATTTCAATGTGGAAGCTATTCATACTACCTGTCAGTATATTGTATTGATGCCGCTGTGTGGGTGTGCCGCTGGTCAGATGTAGCGAGCCATCCATCCCTGGTGGTGTGTGCTCTGTTTTGTAGGTGGTCCGGTATTCAGATAGACCCTGAGGGTTGGTGACCTCTCTGACCGCCTGGCCACTGCGATGCCGAGCCCAGTTCTCCTCCTTTGGGTCGATCCTCTGGAACGATGAGGAGAGTTAAAAGAGGTCGGGGAGGGACCAAGGCTCAAATTGTCAAAGGTCTTTGGGGTTTTTTAAACAGCGCTTATATATTTAATAAGTGAACGATAAACAATGAATGGTACTCATAGGCTCATAGAAACACCAAAACCCAGGAGTTTCAATACATAAAAAAGGTTTAGCACAATTAAATGAGAGATGACAACAAGGACTGATGTACTCAAAAGAGACACATTCTCTGACATCCTTCAGCACAGGCTGTAATGGCTGCAATGAAATCCTTATGTGCCCACTTAAAGTTTGCCACTCAAAGTGTATATTTTTGCCACTGACAAACTCAGGCTCTATTAAATTGCTGGATGGGATGCATGGAGTGACAGTGACAGTGGTCGTGATAGTACTCCTGATGTTATTGTCTTACCACAGGGAAGTGTTTGGGCCCGTGCACCTCCTGATTGTGTGTCCGCAGTCGACTCTGTGCCTGGGTGCTGAGAGCTAGCCTGGCGTGATGCTGCGACAGGAAGCTGGGATCTCTGTGGTGGAAAACAAGAGGACGTCCATCCGTAGACCTTCCACAGTAACTCTGACAAACATGAAAACACAAAGTGATGATGAAACCAGACTTGAGTACCTTATAGGTTTAGACAATGACCGCAGGCTGACCTGGTGGTGGGTGGTGGTGTAGCTGCAAACCGTGTCACCAAAGCTAATGCTGCTCTGATTCAGATGCCTGGGTCTGGATGTCTTTGAGCCGCTGTGGCACTGCTTAGCATGAAGGGCCAACCTGTGGTCACCGTCCATCAGAGGGTTCATGTTGACACCGGCAGCCTCAGTTGCTTTTTTATTTGTGATAAAGTACATTAAGCAGAAAAAATGGAAGCAAAGGCCCTGCTGTGAATCTCAGATCAAATAAAGGCATTTCTCTGTTGTAGACTGAAGCACATATTGGAGATATGTAGCTCTCTCCAAGTAAAACATACAAAAGTAAAATTGAAATTTCCCAGAACACACAGAAAAGTGAAGAATAAAGTAAAAATGAAACCCACATGATGAAATTAGGTTTCAGTAACGACTGCTTCGTCGTCAGCTCGGTTTTCACTCACCTGGGGAAAGTCTGGTTGCTTGTGTGAGACTTTGCTGCCATGGTGATGAGAAAACAACAACACTGCAGAGTGAATTTCATACATAAACATAATTAATGTTTCCATGTTTACTTTTGAAGTGTTAATAAATAAGTCTGTTTTCAAGAACTTCAGAAGCTGCAAACTTTAGATTGTAGTTTAGTGAGCATAGTCATACTTATTCTGCATCAACTCAAAATCTTTAGAAACAAGAGCTAGAAGTGAAAGTTAACTAAATGTACAACACCTATACCTATTTTACATTGTTCTTCTGCTCCTCCAAAATCCAGAGGGAAGCGTTGTATTTTTCCTATGACTCCTATATTACCATATAGAGAGTGACATGATACATATAGGATTAGGAATTAGTTTTATAGTGGGACTGTAAGATTTGACAGTTAGTCATAAACACAAGTATCCAAACTTTTTTTTGGAGGAAGTAACTTGTGCTCAAACGTAGAGATGTCCTCCTCTTATGGTACTACCCTACAAACGCAGAAAAACTCTATTAAGTGGCATTATTATTTAATACCATCACATACTGGGGCGGCAGTAGCTCAGTCTGTAGGGACCTGTGTTGGGAACCGGAGGGTCGCCGGCTCAAGACCCGGTGCGGACCAAATATGGAAGATGGTCTGGTAGCTGGAGAGGTGCCAGATCACCTCCTGAGCACTGCCGAGGTGCCCTTGAGCAAGGCACAAAACAACCTACCCACCATCAGCTCAGGAGCGCCCGCTGTGGGCAGCTCCGTCACTCTGACATCTCTCCATTAGTGCATGTCCATAGGATCCTGTTTGTGCATGTGTGTATATTTCAGCCTATGTGTGTGTTAACAGAGTGTAAAAACAGAAATTTCAATCAATAAAAGAAAAAAGAAAGAAAATAATTAATCTACTTTAATCACCAAAAATTGCAAAGTAAAGTATTTGTATAGGCTGTGAATATTTAAGAAGGATGCTGTATTATATTACAAACAAATGTTTGTATTTTTTATGTGAAAGTAACCTGTAATTCTAATTGTTAAATATACTGGAGTAAATACCATAATTTAATTAAAAATGTAGAAGAGATGACAAGTTGCTTTGCTGTTAAAAATATATAATCTCGCCTGGTTATTGTATTTCCTACATCATTTTTGCAATCTAGCTGAGAAAATGTCATGATCTATTTCTGTATTATTGATAAGAAGACGCAGGAGGCTGCAGCCCGCCCCCTTTCGGCCGGAGGAGGAACTGCATGAGTGCACTGTCAAAGGGACCGCCGGTGTTTCTTCATCTTCCCCGGTTCAGTCCGTCCGTTAACAACAACACACTGACTCTGAGTAAAGTCGACGGCTATTTCTCGGTCTTCGTAATGTCGTCAAACGGTGAGAAAAACATCACAATATTATTACGTGCTTAAAAAACGATAACAATGTCGAAAAACACTAGTTTGCTTATATGAAGAAATATCGCCACCAGTATTTAACGTTACCGGTTACAAGCTAGTGATGAGAAGCTAGTTAGCTGGTTGATAACTCGGAGGTCGTTGAATGTCATGTATTAACCTGCTACTTCAATGTATGTGAAATTACAGGCAGTGCTTGAACTGGCAATGTTGTTTTCGTCACGAATGACTCCGGTTATAATACCGAATGACCCCAAAGCATTTCTACCGGCGAGCTAACACCGACATGTTTACTGTTAGCAGACAGTTGCTATCGGTAGTTTCAGTTAACCTGCTATTATTAAGCTGAACCGTCTAGTGGCATCAGCTAGCTAGCTAGGTAGCTGCTGTGTATCTGACCCAGTTTCTGAAGACGGCCCCGCCCCCCCAGCACACACACACACACACACACACACACACACACACACAGATGATGTTGGTGTTCACCTGTTTAATTGTCCTTCCCATATGTGCTTGAAGGTGATGGTTTTATTTAGCCATAGTCAAAAAGTATGCAAAGTGTCTATTTATATAGACACAGGGATAGTGGCTGTAAACAATGTCCCTGTCAAATGCCTATTGTACGGTGGCTGGGAAGTGCAAAGCAAAATTACAAAGTGTTAAACACTTTTACAAAATGTGAGAGATAAATTTACATTTTGAAAAATTATGAAACAAAACCAAAAAACACTTACCAAGGACAAAACAAATTTACAAGATGTGAAACACTTTTACGATCGCTGAGACAAATTTACTAACGACAGAATCTTGACGGAAAGGGAATGCACCGCTACAAAAACAAAACAAACAAAATTACCCCCTCACTCGATCACTTCCGGGTCACTTCCGACATTTGGTACGTTCCCATTTTGTCAAGATTCTGACGTTTGTAAATTTGTCTCATCGATTGTAAAAGTGTTTCACATCTTGTAAATTTGTTTTATAAAATGTAAATGTGTTTTTCAAAATGTAAATTTGTCTCACATTTGTAATTTTGCTTTGCACTTCCCAGCCACCGTACAATTGCAATCTAAAGGTGTTGTATTAGTATTAACATTTGTTTTTGTTTATTCCATAGATTATTCCCAAACATCTGCCCAGGGGTAAGTACTGTAACTCTAAACAAGAGTTTGACAGCCATTGTGGGTGGGAGGAGATTTATATGACTCACTTGTATTTAATTGCTCTAATTGTTTTTTTATGTTATATCTTGGACATGTATGGTAAATTGCTTATTCTATCCACTACATTTTTAAGCTGTCTGTTCATATTTTATACAAACTCTTCTCTTTTCTTTTTACCTGCTTGCAGCTATGGGTCCTATGGTGGAGGTGGTGGTGGTGGTGGTGGTGGAGGTGGTGGAGGTGGTGGTGCTAACCAGGGTTATGGGCAGTCCTCTGGCCAAGGTTACAGCCAGCAGGGATATGGAGGCTACAACCAGAGCTCTGATAGCGGCTCTGGCTCCTACAACCAGGGAGGATATGGCAGCTATGGTCAACCCCAGTCAGGTAGAGGAGTACTTGTCTGAACCCACAACGATTTATTGTTGCATAAAAATGGCAGTATACATTTGAACTGCATGTCGTGTCTCCTCTTTTCTCCCAGGATATAGTTCACCATCTTCTAATCAGGGAGGAGGAGGTGGTGGGGGTGGTGGTTATAATCACCCCAGTCAGTCCTATAGTTCTGGAGGCTATAACAGTAACCAGTCCTCCAACATGGGCTACAACCAGCAGTCATCCTTCGCTGGATACAGCCAGCAGCAGCAGCCTCCCCCTTCATCCTCTGGAGGGTGAGACAAAATTACCTTCTGCTTCTTAAAAACCTTCGTTCTTTAAAGCCTTTTTTTATGCCAACTAGTACTAACTTTCTTCATACCAAACTGTAAAATAGTAGAACAGAATAGAAAAAGTAATGAAAAAAATAAAAACAAAACTTCTCTCCTTAACCTTAAACAGCTATGAAGGTGGCTCGCAGGCTCCCAGCTACAACCAGCCACCGAGCAGTGGGCAGAGTGGAGGTGGTTATGGCAGCAGTGGAGGTCACACAGGCGGCTATGGGGGCAGCGGGAGCCACCCACAACCACCCCAACACGGAGGAGGACACCACAACCAGCCCCCCAGCTACAACTCTCCCCCTCCACAGAGCTACAATCAACAGAGCCAGTATGGACAAGGTGGAGGTAAGGGATTGGTTTCTATTGACTTTTTCTAAGTTAGTTGTATGTTTTAGTTTCTATAGGGAAGAGTTGTTAAAACTGCAAATTATATATGTATATATTTCAGTTTTTTATTTTATAAAGCAGCTTTGTTATTCAGAGTTGATCTTGCACTTTGTAACAGGTAAATCTGTTAACATCTGAGTTTCTCTCAACTCTCTCAGGTTATGGTGACGAAAGCCCTCCGATGAGTGGCGGAGGGGGTGGAGGCTACGGTGGCCCTGATGGAGGTTATGGAGGTCAGGATGCCCGTGGTGGAAGGGGCCGTGGGGGTGGATTTGGAGGTCGCGGTGCCGGAGGATATGATCGAGGTTTTGACCGAGGGGGCAGAGGTGGACCGAGAGGTCGAGGTGGCATGGGGTGAGTGTTAGTGTTAGTACTTGTCGAACTTATGAAAGTGCTCTAAATCTGAACACAGTAATGCACATTAACAGTTTGAAACCTACATATGGAGGACCGCTACACATTTGTAGCTACATTATAAAGCAACTGTGGTGTGAATTCTGGTGTGTCAAAACTTGCTTAAAAAGCAAGCAATGCAACAGGAGTGTACAACATGAATCTAAATGTTCAGAGCGTAGTTCCTATAGCACAAAATGAAGGTGGTGTTTTAAATGTCCAGTGGATCACATCATGTTGCAGTTTGGTGTCTAAAATGTAGATCCCTGTGGTTGAAAGCTGGTCTGAAACTACACCTTCAGAGTCCACATCGATATAAACTCAACAGAAAACACTGGGAACATGTGCAAAGATACAAAAAACAACCTCATGATACATATGAAGCACTGAAAGAGAAGCCTGGAAAACAGCTCTACGACCTGAACCAGGATAAACCTGTTGGTGCTGAAGTCAGTCAGTTCACTGAAGGCCTGAGCATGGCTAACAGATTTAAAAGTTCACATGTCTCTGTTTAAAAATGACATATATTAAAAACATGACCCTCCCACACAACCACACTTAAGGAAAAGTTCATTGATTCTTTACATTGAACAAAAAGTGAAAACATAGTTAGGTATTGGGGAGAAATTACATTTTAATCAAAGTTAAGTTAGTTACAACGGTGAATTCAGACATCTAGACTTCCCAATCAGTGTTTTTTGTCACTTCTTAAAATGTAAAACGACTAAAGAAAACATCCACTGAGATGCAACACGTAACCACATGTTGGGGGTTTATCATGGTGGTTTGACTGGATGGAGTGTATGGTGCGTTTACTAGGAAAACTAAACATGCCGCTCTTAACACAGGTTGAGAACATTTGTCAAAATAAGAATCCCTCTGACAAGCAATCAAAACAGATGGTTCACCCAACTTTATTTTTCTTCAAACTCGTGAATGAACGATATACGTGATGAAATAAGTAGAATTATACAATTTAAAGTTGTCTATTAAAGGAAGAATGTGCGACTTTTGATCCAGTAGATGTCGCCCTTGAGCACCAGCATTAAACCAAAACAAACTGCTGTTTGGTGACACTGCCACTATTCTGAAGCCTCCGCTCTTCTGAAGCCTCCGCTCTCCTGCAGCGACACCTCCCTTTCCACTCGCGTTCGCACAAAGGAGTTATGATTTAGAACGCACCATAAAAGCACCATAAAAGTGCAAGCGGTGGACAAAATTGTCCACCCTGCATTGTTGTGTTAGCAGGCTACTGTTAGCACACTTTGGTTAACTCATAGCTCCATATTGCCCATACATTAACATGGAATGACTGAGGAGGAGAGGAAAATTGCATGAATAGATCTTAAAACAAGAGTAACATCAGCTGGGAAAATCTATGAGGCACAAACTGGTAAGTTGTTGCTTTTGTTTTCGGAGGTTTTACGTTGGCCATTTCGTTCAATTTACCCTCATTCATCATGAGCTACAATTAAATCTACTTTGCAAATTACTACTCAATGCATTTTCATGGCATCCTTTTAAGTAGACACTGAGCAAGACTCGTCCACTTTCCACATGTGTTGTTGAACGGAAGCATTGCATTTTAAACTAGTTTGATAATGATGTTGGTTTAAAATTTAAGAACAATTCAGTTGAAAAGCAGCTTGTGCCCTTCCCCCCCTTTAACCAGATGTGTATGAGATGTGATGGCTTGACTTTATGAAATGTTTATACTGTTTGCGAAGGCAAGAACTAAGGAAGTGTGGGAGTTTAAACTGAAAGTTAAGGGTTAGATAGAATTTCCCTAACTAACCCACATACCATCACAACTAATTATTTTATAATTACATTTGTACCCTTGCTATTGAAAGATGTGCTAACAGTTCAGCTAGCTTGGCCAGTGAGCCTCTACAAACTCAAGAGTCCAAATGGTGTCCCTTTTACGTGAAAACTTACCAAAATGGCAACTTTGTTCAGACCTAAAGCAAAGTTAATTTTTACCAAAAATTACTCAGGCTGCGTTGAGTGTGATTATGTGTTGACCAAACCCAACCCACAAATGTTTGCTGTGATGCTATGCAAGAGGCCCAAAAGTAGTGGTGTCGGGGTTCATGACATCATCAAGAGGCACATCGTCAAGTTTTACTGCCCTTTCCAAGAACTGTGTCTAGGATTGTGGTGGCTGTGGCTCAGTGGTACAGTAGGTAGTCTCTCAACTGAATGGTCAGGGGTATCAGTCCCCAACCTCCTCCAGTCAAATTTGAGGTCTCCTGTGGGACACAAGAACCAAGAATTGTGTGATTGTGTACTAATAGGATTTGTTAATACTGACAGTCACTTTATGTAGCAGTGTCTGCTGTGAGTGTGTGAATGCGACATGAAGTATTAAAGCATATTTTAGTAGTCTATACAATCCAAGGCCATATACATTTACTGCCTTTTCAAGCTATTGACCAGTGTCCAGTTTGGTGAGGATTTAGCAAGGATCATTGCCAGGATTTCTCTGATGGACACTGACCACTGGCATTTCATGTCAGCTTCAGAACATCTGTTTATCTGTCTCTGGTGTTCAGCAGTTTTACTGTACCTACATAGTCACAAGGGATGTGATGCTGATGTGCATTAATTACAAAAAAGATCTAGACACAATGCAGAAATAACTTCATCTTGCAAAGTGTGGTTGAAAGATGGGAAAAGCAAACAACTTTTTAATGCTTGAGTTTTGAGTGGAGCTCTAAGCGACCATTTCCGGTCTCAGAACCCATCAGCTAACGTAAATGGAAGTGGAGCTGTAGAGCAGATTGTAAGCTGCACTTGCATCCAGATGTCTTTATGATAAAATAAATCTTCATCAGGTGATTGAGGATAGCACAACTGTCCATGTGTTCGCCTCTTTTTCTCTCTACATAGTCTGCTTTTCTGCATACAGCCAAACAAAGCCCTCTGAAACACTTTTGGACAATACTCATTTGAACAAAAACGGAAACCAGAACGCTTCCATCAAAATTGTGTCCCTTGATTACAGCTTCTCTGATATACAAAATCTGTAAAATGATATTAAACCATTTCTGATGCAACTTCATGATGTCATAAGAATCTCAACACGGATAGGCTTTAGCAACACAGAGTCATACACGTTTTTTCTTATGTAACTGATTCATTCTTGCATTACCTCGTATGAAGTTGCGCCTCACAACAACTACAGGTTTGCTTTTTGGTCTGAACTCACCTTCAGACGCCAAAATACATTACCATCGCCTGCCCTTGTCACCTGTCACCCACCCCTTCCCAAACGACCCCTGCAGGATTTCTGTGTCATTCTCTGCTTTAATCAATCTGTGAATCTTCTCCTAGGCTTTACCTTCTCTACAGGCTGGCTTTCTACTCTTAAGCCATCAGTTTGGAAAATGCAAAGTGGGGAAAGTCTAGAGACATTCTTTAGTCTTTCTGTAGCTTGAGAGCCCAAAAACTTGGGCAAAATTTGGGACGTGGTGAGAAAAGCCTCAAAAAGCATCTGTTATGGGATTTTCTGCAATTGGTGTAAAAGTAAAGGTTGTCTGAGACCTAAAGCAATACCCAACATCCATCCAGGGGTTAAAGGTCGTAATGTTGGCGTTGGTTAAATTAAGAAAAAAAAAGTTATACAATGAAATTAAATGGGTACCTACAAGTCGCTCAAAGACTTGATGCTACTTGAAGGTAAAAATGGCCAAATTTCAGCTGTCTGTGAACACACCACGACAAGGTCTTTAAACTGGCCTCATGTCCTTAATGTGTATTTGATGAGCTCTGAACAAGATTAGGTATGGGTACAGTAAGCCAAATGCCAAATGTAGAGGGGTGGGTTTAACTGGGTGACTCTGAGAGGGAAGGTTACCCACAACCCAATGAGGGAAATCCCTGTCAGCACCATCCTCCAATGCGTGTCGTTTCTCTCTTCCTCCTCATCAGAATGGGCGATCGTGGAGGATTCAATAAGTTTGGTGGTAAGTGACAAGAAAAACACTTAAACAAAAGGGTTTTGTGTTTGAAGTGAATAAGCTTAAATGGAGGGGATAAAAGTAGTGGTAAAATGTAAGGTAATGTAGTCGGTGGTTTGTGAAATAACTTAAGGCCTTGCAGAAGTGTAATTATGCACTGATTTTTCGGGAATAAAAAAACCCAAAAAGAAAGAACGATGGTTCCAGCTGTTGGGTATCTCATAACTTTAAACATATTCTTAAGAGTTATTTCGTTTCAACTTTAGTTTTTTGTTGCACAATATAGACTGTGATAAATATTTCCAGTGGCACAGCCCAACAGGTAAGGACATCACTGTGTTTAGTTGTGTTCTGAATGCATGACCGTCTCAGGTTACAGAAAGTGTTCTCTGTACAGAGGTTGAAAATGTCCAGCAGAGGGAGTTAAATGGTGCATAATGGCTGTACATGTACCTCTCATCTTTGGCGTTGGAATTTCATGGTTATTGAATTTGAAGAGTGTTCAGAGCTATTGTCTGGTGGTCTGCGAGTCACAAGACCATATGAGGGGTTTCAAACTGAAACAGAAGAAATGAGGGATAACAGTTACCGGTATGGAACATGATTCATGTTCAGGTTGTGCATCACTTCAAAACTGATGAAATAATAATTGTGTACCTATGGTGTAACAATGGGCAGCTTTGTCTCCCAAAAGAAAGGTGGTCAAAACTCTGCCGAAGATTTGGATTAAGAGATGAGAGTTGAAAAGCACAAACTGGTTTGATTGTATACCTGGAGTAAAAAATGTGGATAACATGCAACCTAATGCCGTTCACATTGTTCTGTTAATGGAAGGAACATTTGTTTCTTAATCCAGAGTCCTTTTTGAACATACGAAAGATATAATTCAGTGGCCTCCTCCTCTCAGACAGGATCCAAAGAAAATACTGAAGCACATGAATTACTTCAGGCAAATTTAATAAAAGTGCAAAGGACCAACGTTTCGACGCACTGAGTGTATTTAACTTGATCAAATCTGTTGGAGGTTATGTTTTGGGTGATAACTTACTGTCTTTCTCTATTGCAAGTAAAAAAGAAAAAAAGCTCTATGATCGAATACATTTACAAAAAGGTGATATGATGATTAACGTGGTTGAAGTGGTTGCCAAATGATTTAAGATATAATCTGAGCCGTTGCAATTATATACTGCACAATGTTGGTAGTTCAAAGGTTTTATAGACTACAAACACAAAGTATGTATAGAGAATAATTAAGAACCATAACGATGCTATTTAAGTCTTAAATGTGTATCCAACCAAAGCGTTATATAAAAGGGTTAACTATGCAGTTTGTCACTATATCTTTTATTTTGCACACAAAACATTGTGCAAATAGCAAAAGATTCACAGAGGACAATGTGCTCGACAAACAGAGATATAGGATCAGCCATCCCTGGCCTGATGGAAATATGCTTATACTGGGTCTATTTGCATTGGCCTTGTGTGTATACAAATACATCTGCCAGCCGAGTAGAAGCTGGAATAGTCTATTTCTGTGGTTATAATTCTACGTACTCTGAGTGAATGTCCTGCAATGTGTTTCCTGTAAAACTGGTGGTCGACCAGTCGCTGTAGAGCTCTATGGTTCTGAGTAGACAAGTCATCATACCACTTTAAGCTGACACCTTTTTGGATGCTTATCACAGAACTGGAGTAGGTTTGAAAAGTCGTTTGAAGCACTCATTATACCTAAACTTCTCTCAACTGAATACTTGGAAATCCCACAAAATCAATGATAACAGGTGAGACGATACAGAAAATGGACATGCTGCTGGAAAGAAAAAAAAATCTAAAATACATGTCACATCAAGTTATGGGGAAAAGTTCCTTTTGTATTAACAATTCAATACAATTTACAACCCAATACATGTATAGAAAGAAGATGAAAAAAACTTAAGTTCTTGACATTGTAAAATCCTCTAGAAAACCACATTTAGACACCTGGTACACCATCTAGACACTGTTACCTATACACTCTGGTTAAAGTGACTGTGTTCATGAGAAAGGTGACTCATCGTTTGCACAACACCACAAACCAATTAAAGTTTTTGTGTAAACGATAATGAGTCATCCACATTTTGTGCCAAGACAAATACTGTATTGTTAGTCAATGGAAAGACTTTCTTTTAAGTAAAAAAAAAAGAATAATTCCTTTCCTTTGGTAACTTCTGTGATGCTGGAAAAAAAGGGGTCTGCCTGGTTCAAGGCATTTGGCTTTGGCTTCTGGTGACAATGCAAAGATAGGTTTTAAAGATGGAGCTTTCACACCAATTCTGGGGAATCTGATTAATCAAGCTGCAGATGGAACAAGTTAGTTGGTATTTGAAGTAACACACCAAAGAATTTCTAAGTTGTTTCAAGTTAATTTCTCAAACTTCAACAGAAGAGAGGTTGGTTTTCCGAATGGGGAAGGTGTGCCTGTTTAACTAAAATACCAAAATATTGTAAGTCTTTCAAGCTCTCGGTTCGACAAACTTGGTGTTCCTCACCATGTAAGTTGTCAAGGTTATCAGTTGGGTTATAAAAAGGAATTCTTTTGACCTGTGTGGGTATTGGTTCTGAGAGTTGGAAATCTTTGTTGGAAAGGAAAGAATCATAGTGTACCAAGAAATGCATCAAGAAGAATGCAATTACTTGTTGAATGTTGTAAACATCATTCCTGTGGCTCTTAATGATGTTTCATAGCATTGTAAATGGCTGGGTTTACCTCATGGATCAAAACAAATTAAACTATTGGAATGGTATTCCATGCATGATGGTTATTCTTGTGTTCAAAATCGACCTGAAAGTAGTCTCAATATTTTGCACCATCTTGTTTTTATGAAAGCTCTGTGGTCATGGAAGGTACCTTGATCATATCCCCGGGTAAAAAGTGACTAGGGTCTTAATGATGGTACACTAATGGAGAGAGAAAATAAAATCAATGTTTAAAGACTTTGTGGGTAAATGTAAGGTATGCATTTGCTTTTCCAACACTAATTTCTGTTTCGTTTTTTTTTTTTTGTCCTTTTCAAGGACCAAGAGACCTGGGACATGGAGGACCAGGCTATAGTAAGTTTAGACATGTTTCATTAGGCCAGTCTTACGCTTAACATTTTTCAGCCATTCATACATTATTTCAGTCACTAGTATCTATTGCAACCGTCTACGTGAGCCACACAAATTCTTGACAACTCCAATTCATCTTCTTGGTCATCGTAATGGTTTTCTTGACTTCCTCCAACAGATATCACTTTTCTTGGTCTTTTCATGAGAAAGACTTGTCAAAAAAGAGGGTTTTCTTTACCCTCCCATGGATGACCCATGTTAGATTGAAATGAAGGGGAATTAACCTCTTCTCATGGATAGAGTTTTCTTTATCTCTTCTATGAAATTACAAATTCTTTGCCAAAGTGTGTGAGTGTATTCATCAGATGAACGCTCCAATGGGACGACTGTGTCAGCTGTATGTTTAAAGCTGATTGTGAACTTGCATGTTTTCAAAAACAACCCAATAGGATGATTGTATTTCAGCTGCTTTATTTACATCTCTTTGATTCGTCTTCCAATAGTGCAAGACCAGGATAACTCTGATAACAACACCATCTTCGTGCAAGGCCTGGGAGACGACTACACTGTGGAATCAGTGGCCGACTTCTTTAAACAGATTGGGATCATTAAGGTAGCTCTCACTGCTCATGTTATAAACATTCATTGATGTTTTTTATTTTTATTTTATATAATTGTCCTTGCCGTCTCCTTCGGGCCATCCTTTTAGATTAACAAGAAGACCGGCCTGCCCATGATAAACCTGTACACAGACAGAGACAGCGGGAAGCTGAAGGGGGAAGCCACGGTTTCATTCGATGATCCGCCCTCAGCTAAAGCTGCGATCGACTGGTTTGATGGTCGGTTGTTCTCATTCATCAATTATTTACACCTAACTCTTATAATAACATACCTACCATACCGGGGTCAGTATAACTTAGGATGTCTTTGTTCAACAGGTAAGGACTTCAATGGAAATCCGATCAAGGTATCTTTTGCCACCCGCAGAGCTGACTTTGGAGGCCGAGGTGGCATGAGGGGCAGTCGAGGAAGAGGTAGTAAGTCTGTTTGTTTGTGTTGTTTTTTTAAAGTTGTTTTCAGTTCAGGTTGAGAGTAAAAGCAGATGAGAAAGTTCTAACCACTGATGACCATATCATCATCCTGTTTACCGTCTTATAATCACGCGCACATTTTTTTTAAAACAGCTGATAGCTGAGCAGATAAAAAAGCACAAGATCTCATTTAATGTATATAACCTGAACACCTGCATGGACTCGAACACTTCCGATGTTATTCCTAAAACGGCATCACCTGTCAAGTGTTTAACTGAAGGTCTGAGTGGTTTTCCTTTGACTTTGTGACACAGCTCCAATGGGCCGTGGTGGATTTGGTGGAGGTCGAGGTGGAGGTTTCCCAGGAGGCAATGGGGGTGGCGGCGGAGGAGGAGTTGGAGAAAGAGGAGGTGGAGGTGGAGGTGGAGGTGGGGGAGGACAGCAGAGAGCTGGGGACTGGAAGTGTTCAAACCCGTAAGTTAGGAATCGGGGATCCAACTTATCGATTGTAGATGGATGGGGAAAGAGATAGAGTGTATAGAAGCTGCACAGCCTCGATTATACTAGACTGTATATCTTTGATTAAATGTTAGTGCAGTGGTCACGCTGAAACAATCCCCATATGAAATACTGTCAGCATATCCCGGATAAAGATATGTTTATATGGATAAAGATGAAGCTGTAAAATGATATGTATGTATTTATGAAGCAAAAAGTAGGGATGTTTCTAGCAACTTCAAAGATGATTAAAGGCAGATTTCAATTCAGACTAGTTGGCTATTCACACAAAGTATAAAACTAATGAAAAAGTGTTTTTTTCATTGACCTTTGTTCCTTCTACAAATGTCTCCTCAGCAACTGTGGCAACCTGAACTTCTCGTGGCGTAACGAGTGCAACCAGTGCAAAGACCCTAAACCTGAGGATGAATGTGGGATGTCCCCGATGGAGAGAGGTGACTCCTGTATGCTATTTCAAAGTCTTCCATTTTTAGTCAGTAATAATAAAGATATTATCTTAAAGGAGCAAGATGTATGATCTCAATTTATCATCAGACATTAAGGAAACATGTTATGTTGAAGTGCTGGCTTCTCTGACAACATCACAGCAGCCAGTATGTGCCAATGTTTTAAAAGCTTACATAGTTACATATTGCTCCTTTAAAGAGTAATTATTTTAATTGGATAAATTTGTCCAGGTTTTAAAAGTCTCTTTTGTTCTTCAGTACTTTCTACTGGAGAAACGGTCCCTCCTTCAGCTGCTTACAGAACTTTCTCCTTCATTAATGATTGGATAAAGAATTAAGTATTAACAGAGAATAGCCTTTGAATAAACACTTCACGCTGTCTGTGTTCTATTAATTGGTTTTTATGAGTCCATTGTATGAAACGCCTAAACCGCAATCATACAAAAGAGAAAGCTTTAATTACTGTGAGTCATCAGTGAGCACTGTGCTGTTGAACAAAGCTGTACCTGACTGCAGCAGTAAAGAAACCTTTTGTGCGGTTTGTTTTCTCACCCTGGGGTCAGAAAGTAATAAAAGCACACGCGTTCTGTCAGCTGTTTACAAATTGTCACCAAATCTCTTGTTCTGCTTTAAGGCGGTTTCGGAGGAGAGCGCCGGGGTGGATTTGAGCGCGGAGGATTCAGGGGCCGAGGAGGGGACCGTGGGGGCTTCAGAGGGGGCCGAGGCGGTGACCGGGGAGGAGGATACAGCCCGGGAAAGACGGACGCAAGGTGAGAATCGCACCATCAGACAGTTCTCATTGGCTAAAAGGATGAAGGCTAAAAGCTTGACTTTTGAGATTCCAAGTTAGCTGCTAACTCACACACTGAAACAGCTTGTGGTCGTTCTAAATTGTTAATAAATGTGTTCTTAACAGAATGCAACTTTAGGAGATAAAATCCACAGTTCTTTAAAGCTTATACATGAAGCCTGCACTGCACAATATAAGTGGGTTTCTACCAGAGTTTCAGTCATTGTAAAGCCAAATTGAATAGTGACACCAGAACTTAAATGGCATTTTTTTGCAGCAGTATTAAAGCATTTCAAAGGAAAATGAACAATTCCTGATCCTGCCACTTCATAGTTACTGTGGTCAGATCCTTAAAGCTTGACAAAAACCTTCTTTGCATACCGACAGAAGATGACAAACTATCCGTCGTGTTCCCAGTGAAATGCAGAGTATGTGTCCCATGTTTCCCCTTCAAACACCGTCGTCTGTGTCGTCTGCTTCCTGAAACTTTATGACTTGACGCTCGGATATTTAATCTGACACACGCTGCAGCATGTGCCCGAACAGAAAGAGTTTAACCTTGTTTCTTTGTTTTTATTTTGTCTATTATACAAACACAATGTGTCCTACAATCGGGGTAACGTGTGCTGCTCTAGAGGCCCTGCAGCAACTTTTTTCTTTTCTTTTTTAAACACCTTTAAAATACTTGGACCTGTAAGTTGGCACCATGGACAATTTGACTTGACAAAGAGGACATTTGAAGGGACAGAGAGCTGGAGAGTCCAAACTTGAGAAACCAACCCATCTTATGTGTGTGTGTGTGTGTAACCTTGAAGTTCTTCTTGATCAGAGTACAAACTGCTCCCCGGCAGAGACATGGTTACATTGTAACTGATGACGTAAATGAACACTTCTTCTCAGCCTCTCGGAGGTTTATACCTGTGCATCAGCATATCATTTGTGTAAACCCCTCACTGTTCAAGCGCACGCACACACCTGTTCACCCTGATGTAATCGATGTGTTTTTTTGTTTTTTTCTCCAGGGGTGACCGCAGACAGGAGCGGCGAGGCCGTCCTTACTGAAGCGTGTGTCGAGGACAAACAGTCCCACCTCAGTACAAAGACCAGTGTAATTAACCCCCCTCCTTCAAACGGGACCCAGCCTGAACCTTTCACACCTTCTGTCAACTTCTTCATTCTATCCCTTGTGTACAAAAATGTGGCTATCCCTGTTCTCTGCTTTCTCTCGTTCACGTCACTCATTTCTCAAGGTTTTTCACCTCCGTGGGGCCTCAGTTACAAAACCAATGTCAGGGTCACGTTTCATCTGAAGGAAAGGCGACAAATCTTTTTCAGATCAGACTATATACTTTTCTCGTTCTGTCAGAATGCTTGTCAAACCTGCTCAGAAACGTAATACTCTCAGGAAGGTTTCCAACAAGAAGCTAAACCAGTTATTACAACGTCTCTCATGCAGGGGTCAAAACGGTCCAGCAACATTTGTATGAAGATCCGACGCGTTTCGGCTTGTGGCCTTCATCAGGGTGCATCAAGTGCTGCTGGAGCGTTTTGACCTCTCCATGCGCGTTGATATTTGATGAAGTTGTGTCAGAAAATTCTTTTCCACCAGAGTGAGGTGAATTGACCTGAGGACCAAGAGAAAGTATTTATCTTTGTGTCAATTAATTAAAAACCGTTCTGAACATCTGGAGATGTAAATGATGAAAACCATCAACTCTGATGATCCAACGAAAACACTTTTGTTTCTATTTTCAGTTTTCATAAAAGGATCAAAGATTAAAGCCTGTCCTAACATCATGCGACGCAAGAGAGCTTCAGCGGCAAAATCATCTTAATATACTGTTTCCTATCGGAGTGTCCAAACTACCCGCGAGCAGCACGGTGTGGCGCCGTTTTTACCCCGTTTCTATTTTCCTCTTTGTCGCTCGCGTAGAAGGAGGAGGAACGAGGAAGGAGGGGGCTCTACACGTCACTGACACTCGCTTTTCTCACTCAACAGAGCTTGTTAGCTTGTTTTAAAAAGTGGAGAGGCAGTCGTGCATTAATAATATCCACATATTGAGCTCTGACTCGTGTCAACAAGACCGGAGAAAAACCTTTTCTGCCTCAGTGTGTTGTGATTTCAATCAACTGCTCCTCAATACAAAGCACCACCTTCAATACAAAAGCACAAGATGTCATATCGTTTGCCAGGTGAAACTGAAACTCACAGAGTCAAGAATTATTAAACAGATGAAGTGTGGATAGCCAGCATGTGACGCGACATTCAACTCCCGGTGCTGTTAGGACACAAAACAGTTCATTCTTTACACAAAACAGTTCATTCTTTATCATTTCATTGTTCTATTTGTTGACATTCCCTGATTGTGATCACTTACTCATCTACCCAGCAGTTGTGACTCATAAAGATGCTGATTGAAAATAAAGATCATAACATAACGTGTCGGGCTGCTCACAACAAAAGGCGTCTCTAATCAGAGCGGGTTCATCTAACAACACAATGTGTTCTAGAAAGTGTTGTTGTTGTTGTTACGTTTCTTCATGTTTCATTTCTATGTTGTTTCAAATTCACATTAAAAAAAATGAAGATTTCAGTATTTGAACAAAAAAAGAGGAGAGTATATTTTTCATTTCTCAAACTGTAGCTGTGGATGTCAGATCTGCATCACGTTCAAACTCTGATCTGCTGAACTTCACAAACTGCTTATTCATTTAGACCGATCTTATCTAACCTGGGGGATTTTAAAACCTGTTTGACGGCTACTGTTCAGTCACTGTCAGACGTCTTTTGTACATGTGTAGCTGCCGCTGCAGCCGTGAGATACCATGGTAGCAATGATGCCAAAAAACATGGAAACAATACGCTGGTCATGGAAGGAATCTATGAAATCAAAGTTATTTTCTTTATCTTTAATCTTGACTGTAAGAGAGAGTTTACCCATGTTCTATTCTTCTGAATATCCAATAAATTCACATGAAGCTCTGGATCTGTCGTTGACGTCACAGTGACTCCGCAAAGTTGTTAAGAATCCTTTCTAAGATTTTTGGTAGTGGTTGGCGCTGTTGCCTCACGGTGAGGATGTTCCTGGTTCTATTCCCCTCCAGCTTCCTCCGACTGTCCAAACACATGCTCGTTAGGTCAGTTGGTGACTCTAAATTGCCTGTAGGTGTGAAAGTGAGTGCGGCTGGTTGTCTGTCTCTACATGTCAGCCCTGTGATTGACTGGTGAACAGTCCACGGTGTACCCCGCCTCTCGCCCAATGACAGCTGGGATCGGCCCCAACCCCACCGCGTCCCTGAACGGGAAAAGCGGTATAGCTAATGGATGGATTCATTTTCTGTTGCAAATCACACCATTCGGTTATTGTTTGGTTTATCTTCAGATAATTTCACTCCCAACAGATTCAATCCCCAAAACATCAGAGACACGGAGCTCAATCAGCTCCAGTGTTGCGTCTTAAGACGTCTCGTTTTGTAGGACTCACAGTTTTGAAACCCAAAGATATTTCATTCACTTGAATTTGAAACTAAAAGTTCTCATCTGATATATAAAATCCTGGAACCATTTTTGTTCAAGTCCTTTAGGCGTTATGATGAATCAACCCCTTGAAAAAGTTGTTGACTCATTCTTAAAGTTACCTTTTATCATCTTACTTCCTGTAAAACCAGTCCCTGTTCTGTTTCAGTGGAGCACAGATAAGTCATTGTCTGTTGTTTTCTAACTGCAGGACTGAACGCTCTGCACTGAGAGGGATGATCAAGTCTCAAACGCAGCGGCCATCCTTAAAAATTCATTATGTGGTCTAACAAAACGCCAACATCTCTTAAGCTTGTGTTAACCACAGACCTTATTTCAGGCGTTTAACCACAAACACATTAAAAATCCCCAATTGACTCTTTTAGACGTTAGACCCCCGTGGCGCTCAAATGCTAACTTACTTCCAGGTTTTAGGACTTGTCATCGATAAATAATGGCTCCATGGCGCCGGATAGTCCTAGGGTTTTTGTTGCGTGCCCAATGTACAGAGGCTAGTCCTCGTCGCAGCGGTCATGGGTTCAAATCCGACCTCTGCCCTTTGCTGCGTATCATCCACCTCTCTCTCATCCCAACGTTTTCTGTCTCTTCCTTTTTCTTTTTTTTTTTTTTTTACAGATAAAGAGCATAGAAAAAAAGATAACTCCAGGCTAATTGCCGATATTCACAGACAAGGATCTTTTTTTTTTCTTCCAAAATCCAAACAATTTATTAGTTTGCACAGATGATAAGAAAACATACAGTTGACATTGTACTGTGGTTATCTTTTGTAAACCCCATTCCTGCCTTCTCCCGCCCTACCCAGTTAACCCCATACCCACCCACCGAGTCAGGAATCCTATTCCCACTCCGAAGTTAGCCCGTTCCAGACAAGGATCTTTTTATTGAAATGTATCTGTTTTTGCACGGCTTCGAAAGCGGTATCAGAGCTCAAGTTGGAGCTTTACGTTGTACAGGAAGCAAAACAGAAAATCATTGTGCATTTTACGGGAACTTCAGACGCTGTTGAAAACTATTTACACTCGTGCCAAAAACCAAACTGTCAAGTCACAAATGTCAGTTGAGATGCCAACGATTGTTCTCAGTATATCTGGTTTTTGACTTCAGCCCTCCAGTTCTAAATATTTTTCTCTTTGTCGTGGGAGACCAAATCATTATGAGGATGCTTTTTTTTTTGTAAATGAGGCCTCACATCTGTGTCTAAACATTTCTGTTGGGACAGAAGTCTTATTATTATTAATGTATTTGTCATTCATGAGTTTGTGTTGATGTCCGTTTCAAATGAAAGTGTTGATAAAACAAAAACAGTGTGTCTGTTTTTTTTTTTTTAATTCAAACTTAAATCCTCATCCTGCAAAAATCATCAGACAGGTTCGAGTTCACCTCAGTGTAGTTTGTTAAGGATGTTTGCTCTACCAGTGATGGATTGAGTTTAAGCCTTCATAATCCTAAAAAAATAATAAATTGGGTCTATTAGGTGTTGAACCTTAAATAATCGTCTAAGTATGACCTCATTTGTGATTCTTGCAGAGTTTCTGTCTTGTCAGTGAGCCGCAGGCATTTACATGTTGATGAACTGTTTGTTTGACAGTTCCCTTTGTTCAAACTTGGAAACAGTTCAAGCTTGCTGACATTAAGTTTAGAGATGCACCGAACCATTTTTTTTTACAGCTCTGATTGACTTTTGCTTCTAATGGATTTGACCTTCAAAACAAACCAGACAACCAGCTGTCAGCTCGTCAGATTCCAACAAAGTAAGTCACGGCAGGCAGAACAAAAGATCATAAAACTTTGCCGGTAAAATCTTGGAAGAATAATGGATTACATATTGAAGAGGAAGTAAGATCGGGGTTTCTCCGGTTATACTGCTTTTATGTTCAGAACGGGATTGGCAAAGATATACTGTAAACTGTACTGCGACGTAAAAACATCTCATAGCTGCTTGAAGCATGAACAGGCCTTTAGTTACATCTTTATAATCAGTCACCTTTTCATCTCATTTTCTACGACGGAGGATCAGGGCCACGTTTAAAAAAAAAAAAAAAAAATCAAGATTAAAGTCGTAAATTTACGAGTTTAATGTCGTAAATTAACGAGTTCGAGACCAGCCTGCGTGAAAATGTTGAAAGTAGAACTCTTAAAGTCTTTAAAGAATAAAATAATAAAGTTGTTATTTTAATCTATATCAGAAGAGCAGCAGCATCCTGTTCTCAAATGACAAACATGGAGCATCTTGTCCTAAAGGTTCCACTAATAAGGAAATAGGCTACTTCCTTGTGTAGTCGGTAAAAGGTTTTCACTTCACCTTTCAAGAACTTGTTTATCTGTAAAATGATATGAACAGGACACAAACTGGCTCTGCACATGAGACACTTTAACAAGGCAGACTGATAACAGACACAAATAGTTGTGTTGGGGCTTTACTTGTGCAGATATGAAACTACACGTGCTTTTGTGACATCATCATCTTCACATTGTCTTTAAAATATCAGCACCCTGAAAAGAAGATACTGCAGAAAGAACCACACTGACTTGGAGGAAGTTTGTCTGCAGAGGAAAATACTTTTAAGAGTTCTACTTCCATCATTTTGCGCAGGCTGGTCTCGAACTCATTAATTTATGAGATTATTCTCGTAAATTTGCGACTTTATTTTCGTAAATTTGCGACTTTAATCTCGAAATAAAAAAATAAAATAATAAATGAACGTGGCCCTGATCCTCCGTTGTAATTTTCCGCCATGTTTGCTGTCTTTGTGCACGCACGTGGGTTAGACACTGCGACTTCTAACGCCACACAGCATTGACTGCAAGCAAGCCGCAAACATGAATCCAGGACAACAGTCAGGCCACTGCATATATAACCAGAGTCACTTTCCTGTAAAACCAGTTTGAGAGCAGACAGTCACTGGTTAAATGAGCACCTTGGGTATTATGTTATCAGGCCATGAGTGAGTAATTAATGTCACAATGGCCTTATTATCAACAATGGCTGCCTCCCTGATGCTCTGCACATGAATTAAAGAAGAGGTGTGTTTCTGATGATTGATATATGAACTGTGATTCTTAGATTTTTTTTAAGGGAAAGTGTTTTGTAAAATATAACCTTTAATAGTTGAATACACAGGGGCGTATCCAGACTTTTTGGACTGGGGTGACCCAACTGGGGCACTGACTTATGCAGGGCTGGCCTGAAGTGTGATGTGCGCACAAACACACACAAATAAATATAAATCATTAACCCTTTCTTACCCCACCAATAATATCTAGCCTGCTTTATACCACGGGACAATTGCAATATTAGCTTAACTTTTTAAACACACAAGATGTATGTTGAAAGTCACATTTTAAAGTACTTAAAGAGTACTGCGTGTGAATTACTTTCCCATGCACCTGTCTTATGAAATAGATGGCCAAAGTTTTTATTTAGAATGTAAAGTACAAACAAAAGAAAATATGCTACTTTGATATTTAAAAAAGAAAAATCCCCCCAAAAATTACCTAGAAGTTTTTTTTTTAACATAAGTCCCGCCTCTGACAGGGCAAAGAGCCAATCACAATTTAGGACTTTTCGGTTGCAACCCAGGCTGTCCAATCGCATTGCTAGGGGTGCCCGTGCCAGCCCTCTGGACACGCTTGATAAACCTCTCATTTCGGTTCTAAAATTGCAATTTTTGTTGCAAAACTTAGGCTCCGCTAGTCTGTTCCTACATCAATATCCTAACTATATAATGAATAGTGCACCAGAGGATGCATCCTTGTGACTTTGGTAACCCTACATTTTTTCTCTTCAAGCAACAGAAGAACCAGGTACAGATGTGTTTGTTTGCTTCTTTAAATTTCTCAACAACAACTCGATGGATTGTCAAGAAACTGGAGACATTCATTTCCTCCTCAAGAAACGACAATACAGCTTTTGGGATGCTTAGACATTTTATCTAGCGCCATCATCAGGTCCATTTTGTTTTTTCAAAAACATGACAGATCAGCAGTAAATTGGCAAACCTCTCATCTGGGAAAATGTATGATAAGATGATATTGATTAGTTGGACGCCAATCGTGAATGCTTGAAAGGCAGCATACCACATGATACATAGAACACATAGAAGAGTTGTTGATCCATTACCGTTCTGATGCCAAGAGATTTCTCAATCTCTGTTTGATCAGAGGACCAGGATGTTGTAATCGACGACATTAAATGAAGCTTGGCTCGGTGGTTTTTGGCGCGATAATTTGGTTTATGAACAAATGCCAGCAGACGTTAAGACATCCCCATCCTCTTCAGCTTTAATCAGCAGTATGGTAAAGCTTGCTAACAAGCTGGAAAAAAAGCACCTCAGCCGAAAGTAACCCAACAAGTACGTTTAGTAAAGGAAGGTATGTGTATCTACTTCCGTTACACAACTCAAACAAATGTATTATTTATCAACTTCTACTCACAGGGCTGAAGGGACTGAATTGAGGAGAAGCAGACCCCCACCCCCACCCCCCCAAAACACACTGAAAACTTAGCTCTCTAAATACACACTGCAGCTCCTCTTTGTGTCTCTGCTCTTTAAGCCTCAGCGCTGTCGTCTCACTTTATCAGCTGTGTGTTTATAAAATCGCCCCCAAACAATCAACTCATGTTAGAATGTCAAATCGTTTTCACCTCAGCAGGTGAGCCGCGTGAGGAGGATGAGGACAGATAATTAACGACATGTTGTTGATACATTGATAATTAATGACAATGTATCAAAATGCTCAAAAATAGTGTTGAAACGATGAAACGTCACTATGAGATGGGTTCAAAGACAGTTATACATGAGGATTATTTGGTGGGTGATGGGTGCTAATTTCCGACCCTGATCCTTATTAACAATGAGATGTCACACTTCAATCCATGCAGATCAAGGATGAATGTCTTCCTCTTTCCGTCTGACTCTGTGTGTTTCCCTGGGGAGCAGTTGTGGAGACCCTGCTCGTGACAGGTACGCGAGGGGGGGGGGGGAATTAAAAAATTGTACTGCATAGACTAACTCCACTACCTTAAAATACCTGTAATGTCCGACCGAGGTAACCTCTTGATAGTCATTAGTGACAGCTCATCATGCCTTGTTTCCCGTAATGCCTTGTGCGGGACCGATTGCCAAACCAGTTTATTTTGTTGTTCATAGTTTACACAACTAAATGCTTTTTATATTAGCGTATTGTTTATGTCAGAATTTTAGAGGCTGTCGGTTTTCGGCAAATAAATGTCACATTGTTTAAATCTGTACTTTTCACACTACAACTGAAGGGGACCAGTACGTTTCATACAGCTGTCCTTCTCAATTAGGGTAAATCATTAGACATGACAACAGGGTAGACACACACAAGAAAGATAACATGTTATAATGTACGAGAAAAGTCGTGACAGGCCTTTCTTATCACCTAAATTGTTGAGTCATGGTAAATCATCATTTTTTTTTTCTGCTTGGTTGAGGTCTTCTCGCCGCCCACCTGCAGTACCCACACGGACCACCAGGGGGTCGTGGCCCACATTTTGGGAAACACTGAACTATGGAATCAAAGTTGATTTTAAATTTAAATTGTTTTAACTGAACAACAGAACTTCAATGTTAGTGATAAGCTCTGATAAGTACTCATGCCCATAAACCTGTAACATTACTGTGGCAGATAGTTGGTTTCACGAGTCCTATAATTAGTCAGATGACCTGGTTGCATCTACTGTAATCGACCGTAGCATGTAATAATTAAGTGAAGGCGAGGGTTTAACTGTTTGTGTGTCAGTATCTTCTCAGTATGACTTGCAAGATTTCATATTGTAGCCATTGTCCATATGTAAGTGTTTTTTCTAATTAGTTCTTTGAAGGCCACAGGCTCACCAGTTGATACTGGAAGCATGCAGTCAACACCTTGTGTACAGTGGCAGTCAGCATGGCAGTTGTGGTTTTACCGGGAACTTTATCTTTTGGAATGAAACCAAGTGCTCCTCCGTTTTCTTAACAAACAGGAAAGTCTTGTCAACATAAACCTATGTTCAAAAGAATAAACAAAAAAACAAGGCCTTTAGCATTCTTGACGCTTAAAGAGTCATGGAAAAAAAACAAAGAGATTCTGACTTTGAGTAACTGTGAGTAAAGGTTGAATGCCATGAATGTAAATGAACACATTGAGGTGAACTGCATTCTTTTAAAAAACAACTCGGGGACGGGGAAGCTAAATGTATTTAAAGCGAGATTATGTAACAGTTTAACCTTGAAATAACAGTTTAATACTTATTAATGATGGTGATTTCACATTCCAAGGGCCATGGTGCATTAGTCACACACCCACCCTGCAGCAGCGGCTGTAAACATGAAACATAACGATAAGGACATTGTCAATCTTAATGCTGAGGGTCTTGTTTGCTTTTGTAGGTTCTAAAGAGGCATTGTGATTAATTTCAGTCTTCATAACCAGATCAAATCTACTCATAGGAGATTTATCTTTTTCTGGCTACAACTTGGCAATGATCAATCCTACCTTTTAATGTGAGTGAAGATTTAGTTTTGTTTTTTTGGCAAGCTTATTCGTTAGCACAGCTGAATCATTAACCCTGCTGTAGCTCATAAACATACAACGTACGGAAAGGCGTATCATGCAATGTCAATGTGGTTCTTTGTCTTCTGACTTGGACTTTCCAGTTATAAATCCCTTGGACTGTAATCAAATACAAGTTTAAAGCTGCCATGACTGTAAAACAAAACAAGTTTATTCAGTTTCATGTAGTTTGAGTATCAAGTGAAAGTACAGCAGCAATCTGCATTCTGTTAAAGCTGCAGAAGGAGAGGAGAGCGGAGGCTTCAGAATAGCGGAGGTTTCGTCAAAAAGCAGTTTGTTTTGGTTTCATGCTGGTGCTCAACGGTGACATCAACTGGATCAAAAAGTCGCACATTCTAAAGACAGTTTTTTCTTACCAAATGTTGCTCAGTGCTGTGCTCATGATGGATTAACGTTGGGTCTTTGTAATAAAGCAATGAGTAAGGTCTTGAGATTACATTTGTTGTGGATTGATGCTATACAAATAAAGATTGACTGATAGATTGTTTGACTTGAAACACAGTAGAAAAAACTACTACATGATTGAAAACACACTGACTTGCCAAGAAAGGTTTGGAGCCACTGGAGTGAAGTCTTTTACACAAGAACTGTATAGAAGTGCATATCTAAGAGAGGGAGGCTCGTGATTAGTGGAGAATTGTTGGGTGCGTCATGACAGGTGGACAGGTGACAGCACCTGTCAGTGGAGCAGAGAGAGGCGTGTTTGTGTTGGAGGCAGAGAGAGGGAGGGGAGAAGAAGCTTATTTATGCCAGAGCAGACTCCGATATTATGGACTTCCAGTTATGGCTCTCCACAAAGTGATCTGCGCTGCAACCCTGCTGACTTTCTTCAATCAAGGTAAGGACCCCCTTACCCCCCCTCCTCCTCCTCAACGCACACACCTGAACCAATCCTGTTTGAGATCCACTCACTGCTGCATGCCGGAGAAACTCTCAGGATGAAGTAGATTAGTAAAGAAGAGCTAAGTTTTGCACAACTGTAACTCTGTGCAAACTCTTATTTTAAAAACCAGCCTTTCATACAACTTTAGTGATAAAATATACAAAGCCAAAATACTGACACACTGAATCAAAATATGCACGAATCAGATCTAATGAGAGAAACAACAAAACAGTATTGAAAGTCTTGTTCTTGTTAAGAAAGTCTTCTGAACTCTTGTGTTGTACGTTAGAGCGAATGTTTAAAAAAAGAACAACCATGCAAAGTAAGCTTTATTCAAAGCAGTCGGACACACATGGAAAAAAAACAGTGAGAACCCTTTAATTCTGAAAATACTCTAACATTAAAACCGTTCTAACTTAAGTGTGCTCCTGACAGAACTGAGGCTTTCATTTGTCCTGTTTTACAACAAACAAACAAAAAAAGTGAGATGATTGACCTACCTACAACTCTCCATTTGTGGCTTTTAATTACCAGCTGAGCAGCCTCTGAGTGGATGTCGTCCCGTCACTCACTCTGTGCATTAATTATATTCAGCCTTAACACCATAAATCACAGCATCTTCAAATATGACCTTGAGACAAACAACTGATGCGGCTTCATAAAAGCGCTCGTGTTTATTTGGGTTTCATTCCGGATTTAATTCAATCACTGAGCAACCTTAAAGGAGCAGTTTTCATTATTTAACACTTTCATGAAAACGTATATTTAATGATAGTAGCAGTAACCTGAACATAATGTTTCTTCTCTGATTGTTCTCTGTATTTAATATTTGAAGATATTAATGTGACTTGCAATGTAATTCTGGAAAAAACGCTTAAAATGTGATTATTTAGTGTGTTAATGAATATTTGTGGAGTGAGATGAAATATATAAATGACCATTAAGAACGTGTAGATGGATTCATAGACATTTTTAAACCCTTACATTGAGTCAGATTGAGCTCAGAGTGAGGGGAGAGTTTCCATGTTGGTGGTTTAAAAGTGCACTATGGAGATTTGGTAGTGACATTTTTAAAGTTGGAGAATTGAAACAATTCTATGCTATATTTTCTGAACTGAATACAGAAACTTTACTCGAAGAGAAAATGGATCTCTGGACACTGTTTGGAGCTAAAAAGCTACCAGGAGAGTTACGGTTTCACTGATGTGGCCCCCCATCTTAACGTCTCGCGTGGCATTTTATCTTCAAACAGTTACAGGGACCAAATTTTCCTATATAAAGGACAGTCTTTATATAGAGTTATGGACATATACCACAGAATCTGTAAATTTCCACATTTCTCTCCCAAAACTCCATAGTGCACCTTTAAGGTCAATGATAAAACATTACTGCAGCTTTCTTACTTTTTTAACTCCTTTAGCTCCATTCAAGGAGGTTTGAAAGTCTTTAATTGATTCTAAAGAATACGATGTATAATGTGACCAACCTGGTGCTACAACCTGTGGACCATTGATTTTAAAATGTCAAGCCTCCTGAGAGGTTTTTATGTTTCAATTATGTTACCTAATCTGAGCTTTAAGTTATTCTCTTAGGATTGTTACATATCATAAAATGAAATTAATACTTGTGGTATTAACCAGGCTTTCTTTACGAGATTAGAGCCACTTTTAAAAATGCGTCGGCACAGATTTCAGTCTCCACTCCTCAGAGGATCGGTGCTTGGTGGGTTGTCAAGTTAAGATGGAGCCACACCTCATCGTGAAGCCAATTGTAAAGCGTTAGCTGAAGAAAAGATGGACCTTGAACATTTTAGTCATCGAGCAGCAGCAGGACCGTCATCCACATCACAGAAAAACCCTCGAGTCCACATAACAACTCCTACAGGACGACGTTAATCTGACCAGAAATCAATCTTTAAGTCTTGTAAAAATGATTTAACCCCAAAGAAAACGTATGGCAAGATACACACAGAGGGTATATATTCGCTTTCCTTTTTCATATAATGTAGGAACAGCAGAGTGACCAGAGGCTCTAAGGGTCGACATGTTAGAGGAGGGGTTCAAGATTCATTTGATTAATCTGTTTAAAAAATGTAAACAACTGGATTTTAAAAGGAAAAAATAACATTTACCAAAATAGAAGAGGCAAAAACTAAATCCTGTAGACAGCCTCAACAATGAACTTAAACTGAAACAGTGCAAAAATCCTGCCAGACCTGACTGTAAAACCTGTCAGATGAGGAATGCCCACACTAAGGCACGCTGCCACACAACAGTGAGATCCATTAAAACAACAACAGGAGTGTGAAAAATGCCAAAAAAAAACAAAAACATGCAGACAATGACACCACCGCTCACTCACGCACAAATAACACCATTTATGTTGTTTGTCAACGCAGGAAGTTCTGTCATTGTTGTTATTATTTTTTTATTTTGCGTAAGATTTTGAAACGTCAGGGTTTAATGACATGTGTCAATGTTCTAAGACCCTTTTTGTTCAGTCGCCTGCATGCTGAATGACTTCACCTGTATGTGTTAATTGTTCAACTTTACGCAACCAAACTCAAGTTGAGGACAGAGGGTCACACTTAGGGAGAGGCTGTACTGACACTTCCCTCTGTTTGGGTTTACACACCATCAAGTTTAAAGAAGAATGCAATGCCACTTAAACAAATGTGACATTTCAAATCCCCATTTACTTAATGCTTCTATACTCCTAGTACCATGTACTGTATGTCACACAGTTATGTTTTTTTAAAGACAGTTAATAATGACATATGTGGGTCTATGTTGAAACTGGACCAAGGAGAAAGGCCTGCACACTTACTTAATACCACAAGAATGTTGAAGTCATCACACCGTTTCAACGAGAGGTCAAAACTCTCACCAGAAGTCGATCTCTCCATAAAACGTTTCGATAACGACTGAATGAAATGCATCAGCAGAAATGTTAAAAATAAGACGATGGAACACCTCCTCAATCTTGGTAAAGTTAAACCTTTCATGATCGTAATGATTTCTGAGTGAATCACAGCGTCAGAGAAATCTTGGAGAGAGCTGGAAAAAAAGATTTCCCCCTGTGTGTCAGCTGTGGGAGGAGGGGGGTTCAAAGTGTGCCCCCTCTTTAAAACCCCTTCCATGTATGTTTAGTCGTATATGAGTTCAGGAGATTTCTGAATTGTTGAATGAAGATGTTTGGTCTTCTTTTTTTCAGAGTGTCTCGGACAGCTTGATGGTGAGTCCTGGTTATTTTTCTTTCACTCATTTGTGGCAGTATAAATGTTGTTTTTGCTTTTTTTAAGAGTTTCATTATGGTTGCCGTAAAAACAGCGTGTCATTAAAAGCAACAGAATGTTTCGACTGGTTGTGAAATAAAAAAACATTTTTACCTTAATTATGTTTGATCAGCCACACCTTGAAATATCCCGGCACACTCCTGATCTTAATCCTAAACCCAGTGTTGCAATGCTTCAGGGAGGGGAGAGGATTACTTACCTTGTGCGCTTGTTTTCTGTCCATTTTTAGTGTGTGGGAAACCTCCACTCAACAACAGGATTGTTGGAGGACAGGTGGCTCCTCAAGGCAGCTGGCCATGGCAGGTCAGTCTGCATCGATCTGGGTTTCACTTCTGTGGAGGGTCCCTCATTAACAACCAGTGGGTGATGTCTGCTGCTCACTGCTTCCAACGGTAAGAGGCAGAAATAGTAAAATGTGGAGTCCCTCATGAAGCCTTAAACTCTTTTTCATTGGAAGAATAACTTTTCAATCAGCAAAGATTTGTTTCAAGCACCCAATATTTGATTTAAAGGTGTCATCTGACAAAAATGGTATCACAGAGCCAAGAGCTTAGGCTTCATTTAAGAGCTACCTTTAGCTCTATGTTAGAGTGACCATATTTTCAAACCTCAATTCGGCACACTTTAACTTGACCACAAACCCCGAAGTATCGATCCACCAATCGGTGACCTGCACTGGTCACTCAAGGTGCACAAATGCTTCCTCCTGAGCAGTTTGTTTAAGTTGGTTGTCACTGTGGTGTTAAACTCACTGAAGTTGTTCTGAACAGTTCTCCTTCCAGCCTGTGCCCACTGTTTGTGTTTACTCGTTTTAATATGGCTTTGTATGTCAACATTTCCACCGTGGGCGACTGAAAATGGACGCCTGCAGTGTGTGCAAAACGAAGCATATTCATATTCATTCCAATATTCTATATGGACCAAACACTATGAGTGAGCGTTTAGCAACATTTGGCAACAGGGGCAAGCAAAAAACTGCCTTTAAAAAAGCAGAAACCTTTAGCAGAACCAAACTCATGGTGAACAGCCATCTGCCTTTTGGGAAACAAACACAACTTGACAGTTTTCTTGTCCAGATTGTTGATCATGCCTGAGCACTGCTTTCTTCTCTTGTGGTCCCTTTAGCACTGCCGCCAGCAGTCTGCTGGTGTATCTGGGACGACAGAGTCAAGAGGGAACCAACTCCAACGAAGTGTCCAGGACGGTAATGGAGATCATTGTCCACCCTGACTACAACACTGTTACTAGTGACAATGACATCGCACTCCTGAAACTGTCCTCAACTGTGACTTTCACCAACTTCATCATGCCCGTGTGCCTGGCGGCCCCAGGCAGCACCTTCTTCAGCGGCATCGACGCCTGGGTTACCGGCTGGGGCAACATTGGAAGTGGAGGTGCGTCTGAAATCAACCTGATTAATTTTTTAATTTTTTTTCCAGAAAAGTTATAGTAATAATGATAACTTTATTTATAATGCATCTTTCAAACACAGAATTACAAGGTGCCTCACATGTACACTACATACTACAAGAGATAACAAAACATAGAGAAAGAAAGTTATACTTAGATATTAGATAATCACAATAAATATAAGAGAAGGCCCTATGATAATTCTGCCAGAAAAACACTCATGTAAGGCTTTAAAAACTAGCAATACTTCTAACAATCAGTTCTAAAACTAACTGGTAACCAGCAGAGGTCAGAAGAAGTTGGAGTTATGTGCTCAGTTCATTTGGAACCAGTTGAAAACGGAGCACTACCTTTGGTCAAAACTTGTACAAGCTAGGTTTAAAATCAAAAATGTTCGTTTACGGGGAAATATTCAAAAGTTCCAATTTGTGTAAAACAGTTTTGAGGCAACATCTTTGAACATACATTGTTTTTCTACAGTGCCCCTTCCTTCCCCACAAAACCTTATGGAGGTGGAGGTGCCAATAGTGGGCAACAGAACATGTAGCTGTAACTATGGAGTGGGTAGAATCACAGACAACATGATCTGCGCCGGGTTAGAGGCTGGAGGAAGGGACTCCTGTCAGGTGAGCATTTTGAACATCGTTATTTGGGACAGATTCTGACAACCTGTGACTACCAAGATGAAGCTCTCTTGAACGCTCCTTTTTTTTTTCTCAAAGGGGGATTCAGGAGGTCCGCTGGTGAGCAAGCAGAACGCCATCTGGATCTTAGAGGGGGTTGTAAGTTTTGGCGCTGGATGTGCTCTGCCTAATTTTCCAGGAGTATATACCCGAGTGTCCAAGTACCAGTCGTGGATCAACAGTCACATCACCAGCAACCAGCCGGGCTACATCGTCTTCACATCCACTGGGACTGACAGTGACCTGAGTGTCACCTGTACTGGCCTGCCACCAGCACCAACCGCCGTCCCTCCTGTAGCCCAACGTGAGTGCCTGACATGTCCAGAATTAGTACTTGCTGATTTTTTTAGCCTTAATTTGACATAGTCAGTATGAGCGATTGTGTTGGGGTTGTATCAAGTCCGGTTATGCCTACCCCTCTGTCTGGGTGTCTGGGTTGTATCAATTCCGGTTATGCCTACCCCTCTGTCTGGGGCTTCGGCCATCCCGAGGGTTCTGTTCGGGTCTGGTGGTGATCAGTACTTCAGGTTGGGAACTACCCTGTGACTGGCTCCTTCCTTCACCCCCCTGGTTCTGTTGTCTATTCTGCCGGTGATGCGGTTTCTTAGATTTATTCATAGCATAAGGCAATTTGTTGCCTTCTAGTGCTAGGTCACTATTGTGTCTCCAAAACCCAGGACGTATGCGTGTTTCCCAAGCCATCTGTGCAAATTTCTTGATTTCTGGCATACCAAGCTGATGTGTTCGGCAATGCATGGTGACATCGTAACACACACAGCCATGCAGATTGTGCAGGAATAAGGACTTGAAAGTCTGGTCCTCTTCCAAACCTGGAGCATTACGTCCCTGGAAATATGCAGATTTTAGGCGCCGGTAATAATCTTTGGGTGCCTCGTGCTTCTGGTGCCAGACACTAAAGGCTCTAAGAGAGGCAGATACAGGGTCGGTGTAGGTGGAGAATTCCTCGCACAAAGTGTTGCAGAGTGCTGAGTACTGGTCTCTGATCTCAGGCAGGAGGGTAGTCATGAAGTCATGGACACTCCTGGAAGTTGTCTTCCAGATCAGCTTGAGTTTTTCTCGTGTGGATGCATCAGGTAGATCACAGAGGCGCAGGTTGATCTCTCTGAGCTAATCATCAATGCTGAAATGTGGGTTACCTGGGTCAAACCGGTCTACATCCTTCGCCAGGGATTCAATGAGCCTTATGCGCATTCTTTGATCTCTGGGTGGACAGGAGCCATCCGATTCATCTGATGTTTCGGAACTTCTCAGCTGTGGACCATGCAGTGTGGACTTGCAGGTAGAAGGAGGGGGGTTGGTGTTATCTCTGCCTCTGGGGGCTGAGAAGTCACCCCCCTCCCTTTGTGGTGATTCAAACCTGCGACGGTGTGAATTTTCTGCCAACAGGGATTGGATGTGGTTCTGCAGGGATTCATTGTCTACTTGCAGCTGGGTTTGCTGCAGGAAGGACTTGCGTTGGGAAAGAAGGAGGAGTTGCCCAAGAACATTCAGGATTATGCTTTGGGGTTTCCTGGTTCGGTGGTTGGCCTGATCAACGAGCTCCTTTAACTTCTCATCACAAATGCTAATTGAATAGCTATTTAGGTCGGCTATCTCCTCTAAGGAGAGGTGCGTCAGACCGGCAACAGTTTCTTGCAGTGCTGCGTCGTCTGATCCAAAAGGAGTCTCAGCTCCCGGCTCACCTAGGGTCTTGGTAGACATTTTACGTGATAAAATGGAACCACAGTGGATTACTGTTAAGAAAGCCGCTAAGCTAAACAAAGCTAGATCAACACCAGAGCAAATATTATCTAGGTTTATCCTGGAAGCTAGGAGAGGGGATTCACACCTCAAGTCCTCAAAGGATGGGAGGAAATCACACCTCTCAGACAGCTGGTTATGCAACAATGATGAGGTTACACTCTCAACTAGAAAAATTGCTAAATTGTTGTCTCAAACAACAAAAAGCACACAAAAATTAAAACTACTCAACTTACCAAAACACAACAACACAACTAAACACAACTTGATGTCTACTTTGCTTAAAATGAGAATGTTCACAACAAATAAATTTCTTTAGAAGAATTACTTCAGGATAAAACTCTGAAAGCAACAAACTAGTTCATTAAGAAAGTCGCCCTGGCTGCATCATTATGTTCAACAACATACAACACAAACTAAGCCACATCTTGCTGTCTGTTTTGAATGAACAACAAGCAAGAAAAGTAAATCTTCAAAAGAAAAGACAATTTTTCCTCATGAAAAATCTCTTTTAGGATTAAAAATTCGGATTACTGTGCATTTACAGGGCAATAAAGCTGGTTTATTGAAGGCCTCACATGGGGCACCATTTGTTGGGGTTGTATCAAGTCAACTTTGGTTATATTCTTTAATAATTATTTTTAATTATTAACAATATAAATAAAATATCATTAAACTATGTTTAATCTCGTTTTGGGGCACCACCCTGTACTCAGGGAAATATAACCAAAATATCACTCAAATCAGTCTCAAATTAGTTATTTAATTACTAATATTATTAATAATTAATAACTATATTTAATAAATTGAAGGCGTGAAATCCGTACACAAAGCCTTCGCACCCAGCTTATATCACAATGCAAATACACCAGTAATCACAAACAAATGTGTGTGTGTGTGTGTGTAGAGGAGAGAGAGAGAGGGAGAGAGAAAACAAGTTGGTGGAGAGAGACAATGCAACATGTGGCTTCGTCACATGTGGACAAAATGGTGGACAACAAAGGAAGCCGTGTGGCAGCCTTTTGAAAGAGTTTGAGCTCTCTGAGCTGAGTTCAGTAACTGTTACTTAAACACCAGAAAGCCAGTGGCCGGACTTTGATTCAACGGCGGGTACACTGGTCTTTCTGATTGTGAAAGCCGTTGACTGAAGGTAAACTAGCATAGCATTACACACATAGGTGAACACAGCAGTTCATCACAATAAAACAAATGCAGCAGCTTACAACAGATAATAAACAGAATGTGACGTCTCGTCAACAATGATGCATAATTATCATTGGTTATAAAAGAAACATAACTATTTCTGAAACTATTTCTGCCCAGACCAAAGCTCTTACTTGGGGTAACTCCTGGTGATCGTTGCAAAGCTGGTTAGATCGTCACTCTGTTGAATGTTGAATCATCAGATTCAGGCAGGGTTCCTTCGTGGTAGATGTAGGAGGAGGGTAGCGGGATTCAGATCTTCGACCAGAGCGCTGCTCTATAGGGTCTTCTGGTTGCAGGAGCCGAGTTCTTTATGTGTCCTTGTGGATTCAGGGATCAGTGGGCTTCCTTCAGCGCTCCTGTCCAGTTGCGTTCAATGACGTCTTTCGAAAAATCAAAGGAAAGAAACTCTTCTTTTTGCTCGAACCTGATAGCATCTGATTGCGCCCAAAACTCCTAAAAATATGCCGTGGAAGTAGTCAGCTGAATCCTCTGATGCTTGAATTCAGCATGTGAAGAGCTACCTATACTGAACAACCTCAGCTCTGGAGTTTAACCTATGTAAGTCAAGAGGAGGAAAGGGTTTGTCTCGAATGCTGGAGTCCATCTTGTTGGAGAGGGTATCCTCTGGTGTCGGTAGACCACACTTGAAGAGAAGGAAGCAATGCCTGGTGATTGCTTTTAAAAACTGGAGCTGCCTGTGGGTTAACCTCAGGCCTCCTCCAATGAGGATAGAGAATTCAGAAACCCCCAACCTCCCAACTTTTCACACCTATTTGTTAGTTTCTGTTGGGGGGTTGCTGGGCTAAGACCCCTTTGTTTAGTTGCCTTCAAAATAACTTTAGTCAGGCTCGAGACTGTGATATAGGCCTGAGTCCTTTGTCCCAACCACATGGCTGAGGCCCAACAGTTGTTATGTTGATACTCCACCAACTTGTTTGAGATCATGTCGCTGAACGTTTACACTGAGGGAGAAATTCAAACCAAGGACTCCATGTATTTCATGGCTGCACCATTCTAAAAGGATAATCTTTACTGATGGATCTTTTTTTTGCTTTCTCTCCAGCTGTGGTCTGTGGTCAAGCTTCGTTGAATTCTCGTATAATGGGAGGAAGCTCAGTCACGCAGGCTGGTGTGTGGCCGTGGATGGCGAGCCTGCAGAAGAATGGAAGCCATGTGTGTGGTGGGACTTTGGTTGCCTTGGATTCTGTGTTGAGCAACGCCAACTGCTTCTCAAGGTGAGACACCTGAAGTGATGTCAGTATTCTGTTTTAAGTTTGAGCCAATGAAAACGGACTTTCATTATTATTGAAACGGTGCTCCATCTTTAGCTATTTTGGGGTCTACATTACTAGTAGGTTTGAAAAGTTTCTCTAGTCGATTCAGAAAATGCAGACCGAGTTGATGGTGTTCATGTCACATGACCAGTAACTAACTGCCGTAATTATTGAGCACGTTAAAGCAGCGTCATACTCTTACTGCTCCAGCACACGTTTTCCACTCTTTCATTGATAGTGTGGATATGTCCAATAATAATGATTGTGTAGTGTCAGACTCTGCTTGGCCGGCCCTCTTGGATGTCTTGTGAGCAATATGACCGCGGCGTCCTTTTTTATGTCACGTCCTTCCTCCTTAGACTCGCCCCACCCTACCCCCCCCCCCCACCCCCACCCCCACCCCCTCAATTCGGCATTAAGAATAACAACTTCTAAGAATATCCAGAAGTTCATATGTGAAACAATTAGCATTGGATTGAAAAGACAAAGGCACTGTCTTTGAGAAGAGTCTAAAAAGGTGAATCAAAGTGTTCTCTTTACCTCCAACAGTTCCCCCACGCCATCTGAATGGACCGTTGTTTTGGGTCGTTTGAAACAGAATGGATCCAACCCTTTTGAGGTGACACTGAATGTGACAAATATCACCCTGAGCAACCTCAATGGGTCAAATGTAGCAGTGCTGCATCTGTCAACCAAACCCACCCTGTCAGTCTACATCCAGCCCATCTGTCTGGACAACGGACAGACCTTCTCAGAGGGCTCAACCTGCTGGGCTGCCGGCTGGAGCTCTGGTCGTGGTGGGGGTGAGTCCATGAAGCATAGTAACACTTATTCTTCTATCAGTTCACCTCTTTAGATAAAACATTTACACATGGACATTCTTACAGAGTTTGTATGCCCATTTGAGGTAGTTTACTGGAAGTGACTCACTACTAATAATCCTTTTATTTTCCCCCATTGTCAGAGGAACAAGTTCTGCAGGAATTACAGACCTCAATCGTGAATTGTGGAAACGCTTCATCAAGTGACACGATTTGTACAGCATCACTCACACTGGAGCAGGTGAGAAACTAAAGTAGTAGATTGTCAAACTTGGCCTTTTGTAGCTGATCTGAAACTTTACAACATAAGATGATATAAGTCTGTTTTTTATTCAAATAAATATGATATGATACGGTACGACATGATGTGATACAGTACAATACGGTGCAGCATGATACAATACTGTTCTGTATGATACAATACTATATGGTACGGTCTGGTATGGTACAGTCCGGTAGGTAAGGTTATACAACACATTATGATACTTAACCTGACATACCATACCATACATTATGCTACAATATAATAGGATACGATACATTTTGCTGTAGTGTTTTTCCTGGGCTTGAATGCCTCACACATTTAACTTAATGCTTTGTGGCAAATACTCCCTTGTTCTGTAAACTTAGGTTGTTTTTTTTTTGTCCTTTATGTTTAGGGGGATTCTGGCGGTCCTCTCATGTGTAAGCTGGATGGGTCCTGGTTCCAGGCGTCCGTGTTATCATTTGAAAATAACTCAAGCACCCAAGGTCGAGTAGCGAAAGCAGATCTAACGATGTTTACCAAACTGAGCACCTTTCAGACATTCTTGACAGCGACGATAGGAACGTTCTTATCTCCAGCTTCCAACAGCACCACAGCTTCCAACAGTACCACAGCTTCCCCCAGCATGACAACTGCCAGCGGTGTGGATTGCCCCGCTCACTCGTCCCTCTTCGTCCTTTTGCATCTCCTCGTTTTATCAGTGTGTCTCCAACTCTTGGCATAGAAACCTCCCACTCGTAAAAGGGATTTACATGATGTGACTCGCACAGATGAATGTAAGCACACTTGAATTTGAGAGACATTTGTTAGCATGAAACTGCATGACGTTTTTTTTGTATGTACTTATGTGATTGGTACAAAGCTAATGTTTGGTTTAATGTTTGCCAGAGGTAATTGGCAAACTGAGGAAGTTAAAACTATATTATTATTTTATTATCTAGAAAAATCTGTTTTTCTGTGTTGAGGGAGATTTAAAGTCATCTTTGAATTACTATAGTTTTAAATATGAATATCAAAAGTTAGCATGTTTTGAAGCTGGGGGTCTTAGAATGCCATTTTGGTGGTTTTTGGAGAGTGACAATTGGAAAAACGGTTTGAGTCTGAGAGGACTGAGTGGTTAGCAAATGCTAAGGTATCAGGTTAGCTTGGATGGCTTAAAGATGTAAATCACAGAAGATATATGTGACTAAAATATATTCTGGGTTCATGGGAAATTAGAACAAAATGTATTTGACAATGACATGAACAGCAGACTCTTCAGGGGTTCTTCATGCAGTAGAACGCAAAAAAGAAAAAAAAGCATTTTTCTGGTTGTCATGGTGATTACTTAATCATAATTTAGCTGATGTGGATTTCCTTGTTGTTGATATGTTTGATGATGAAGAAATTTGCCGTTGAGACTGACTTGCTTTCAAAGAGTATCATTTTTATTTAAGCAAGAAACAGAGTCACTGGTCACGTCTGGCCAGGAGGATCATGAAGCCAATAATGATCTCTCGCGAACATACAGAGACAATCGCCTATATGCACCCAAACCATCTACTTTTCGTCATGGGTCATAAAAAACATAATGTAACACATCCATATTTGGCAATTCTCTTACACAATACCTTAAGGTAAACATTCAACTTGAGGGGACTCCTAAATCTCCTTCAGATACAAATTCTCTCCAGATGTATACATTATAAACTTAAAGGAGCAGTATATTCTCTCTGTCCTAGCTACTTCAGACACTTCATAGCAATGCCCTAAAAATAATCTGTTCCAAGTTGTTTTTAATCCAAACAGCACCATTATTTAAATGAACATCATGATATGTTGAAGAAGACCTGAAACTCTGATAATGAAACCAGGAGCTCATCAGGAAAATGTTTACTATAGCCATACATTTATGAAGAATTTTTTTTCTCACATATATTTTGTTTACAAATGGGCTTGGAGTCACTCCCTGCTGGACTTCTGCAAAGGCGTAATTCTGCTTCAAGGCTTAAGTTCACTTCTTATATCCAGAAGATGGAAAGCACTTCAGGAAAGCACTTCTACTACTTCTAGTACTACTTTATTTCTCTATAGCCTGCGAGAAAACGTGATTCATCCTGGTCACTGTTCTCACTGGCTTGACTTTCTTTTGTTTCTAGGGAGGAGATTATCGGTGCTGGCTTCTCTGAGTCTTGAGCATCAGGGGTAAAATGAAGAACTCTTAAAGCTGCACTGAACAAATGTTTTCATATATAGTTAGGCACTCCAGGGATCATAAGAAGATAACATGTGAAATCTATGTTTTTTTTACTGACTGAAAATGACTTTGTCCATACACAGAACGGAATTATTGTTAAATAGGAAGTGTCTTTCTTCGACAAATGAGTGAAAAATGTATTTTGAAGGAACACATCATCTACCTCATCGTGTCAGAGAGGTGCTGTTCTAAAATGTCTATTTCTATCAGAAATGAATCAGCACTTGAGCTGCACTTTACTTTTTTGAAATCTAAATGTCGGCTACTAATTTTCCATGAAAAACAACTGTAATGTGGATGTGACAGTACTGTACAAATTAATTTAATAAACTGCTTGTATATTACGTGAAGATTCCTTTTAGTCGCTTTTTGACGTTTTTACATTTAAATCCGTAAATTGATTTAAATTACAGCTGCAGGTGGTGCAGTGGTTGGCGCTGTTGCCTCACAGGGATGAGGTTCCTGGTTTGAATACCCATTGGACAGGAGCCTCTCTGTGTGGAGTTTGTATGTTCTACCCGTGCATGCGTGGGTTCAGGGTGTACCCCGACTCTCGCCCAACGACAGCTGGGATAGTGTTGTTTCTTATTTACAGAGAAGAACAGCATCTCCAGGCTCGCCATGGTTCGGCCTGGGAGAGACGTGAAGCCAATAACAATCTCTCTCGATCTCACAAGGACAGTGATATTTATGCAGAAATTACCCACACCCACATGCGAACATCTGTTTCTCATTCTGGGGGCAGAACAGCACTCCATATATGGCAATTCTCTGAAGACAGGGTCCCAATGCATACATTCAACTGTGGGGGTTACTGTCTTAGATTTATGTATTTCATTAACTCAAGGGGCAACACAGGTCTCAGTTACAAACACTTTCCAGATGTTGTCTACACACCCTGAGAGGAGCTAACCTTCGTCCCAGATATTTCAGACACCTCATATTTCCCCCCTTCGAGACAACAGTCTCGAAAAAGAGAAAAATTATACAATTATGATGTTAATTGGCCTCATAAGATTCACATAATAACACACACAGAATGCTTATGATATACCCTTCTGTCCATGCTTAACCTTAGCAATATAGTAAATTTGTGGAGTGTGAGAGTGAAAAACCCATCAGGCAGCTTTCTTTCTTCCGTCGAATGCTCTTTTATTTTCGATTCATTGCACAGATGCGAACCTTAAGTGTAACTCAACCAAAATGTTTAAATCACGGTGCTTGATTGTGTTGCTGTTATTGTTATCTGGTGATGTTCAGTCTAACCCTGGTCCTGATTTTAATTGTATTCAAACTGCTGCTGATTTTAGCTTAAGATCTGGTTTGGGTATTATTCATTTAAATGTCCGTAGTCTTCTACCTAAAATAGACTTTGTTAGAGTTTGGGCACAGACAACTAATGCTGATATAATTGTAATTTCTGAGAGTTGACTGAACAAATCTATTAATGATAGTGTTGGTTCTATTAATGGTTACAATATAAGTCATGCTGATCGTGTTAAACGTGGTGGTGGAATAATTGTGTATTCTAAATGTAAATTCCACACTAAAGTATTGGTCAAGAAGTCAATACCTAATCAGTTTGAAATTCTAGCTTTACAGGTTGAGTTGTCCAAGGGATGTCATATTACTGTTGTTGGTTGCTACAGACCTCCTTCTGCAGCTAAGGAAACCTTGTCATCCTTATCTAATATTCTTTCTAAATCATCTGACAACGAGATAGCCCTCTGTGGTGATCTAAACTGGGACTGGCAGTCACCAGCCTCAAATGAATTTAAAACATACTGTAACTCAATGAATTTTACACAGTTAATTGATTCTCCCACTCATCCAAACCATAAGTGCCCAGAAAAATCTACTTTAATTGATTTGTTTATTACTAATAATCCTCATAAGTATACCTCTGTAAGTGTATTTCCATATGACGTGAGAGACCACTGTGTTATTGCAGGTGTCAGGGATACTAGAATTCCAAAAGTTAACCCTCGTAACATCAAAAAACGTGATACAAAACACTATACTGAACAGGCCTACAGATTTTATCTTAATTTTGCGGATTGGTGCAGGGTTTCCTTAATACCTGATGTTGAACTAGCCTGGTCTTATTTTGCTGAAATGCTTATGTCAATCATTGATAAACATGCCCCTTATAAAAGGTATAGAGTAAAGGGCAGGGAAAATCCCTGGTTCTCTGAAGAATTGTCTAATTTAATCCGAGAAATAAATTATTATTGGGCAAAAGCAAGAAAGTTGAACACTGATGCTCGCTGGGCTACTTTTAGATGCTTAAGGAATAAATGTACTGCCTTAGTCAAGAAGGCCAAATCTAGCTATTATCTTGCCCTTACAACTGAAAATTTAAATAACCCACGGAAATTCTGGCAGACAATCAAATCTCTATCTCCAAATAACTCCTCTAGTCTTCTAACTTGCATTGTGTCAGAGTCTGCCACTATCCATGACAGAGCTGAGATGCTCAATTGTTTTAATAAGTATTTTGTTTCTTCTGGTTTTCTTTTTGATAAAGTAAATACGCCCTCTACTGCACTGGCTCCACTTGCTATTGCTGAGCCCCCTTTGGATAATGAATTTAACTTTAGACCCCTCACTGTTGCTGAAGTACATAAAGCTCTTAAGAAATTAGATTAAAAAAAACCACCAGGGCCAGATAATATAGGTGTTTATTTTTTAAAACTCCCCACAGATTTTATTGCAGAGCCACTGACCTACATTTTTAATTTAACTCTAACTAGTAAGAAAATCCCCAAAATATGGAAAACGGCTCACGTTCTTCCCCTCTTAAAAGGTGGTGAACCGTTGAACCTCAATAACTACAGGCCTATTTCAAATCTGTCTCCTTTAGCCAAGATTTTAGAAAGCCTGGTTAGTGATCAGCTGAAGGATTTCTTGAGTCTTAATGACATTTTATCTTGTTATCAATCTGGTTTTAGAAAATCACACAGTACAGTCACAGCTAAAAGTCACACACTAAAATAGTAAATGATATTTTTATGGCCCTGGATAGCAAACAACACTGTGCTTGTCTTTTTATTGATTTTTCCAAGGCCTTCGATACGGTGCACCATGATGTATTATTGCATAGACTGGCTCCCGGTGATTCCACCACACCTTTAAGGCACATATGGCCTCAGAAGTCATGTTTACCTGTGAATTGGGTAATAGAGGAAAGTGTTTGGTACCTGGATAAAACATGATGTCAGGGTTAGCTTCCATCAAAGCTGGGTTGCCGCGAGTTGGTCTTTGATTGATTCCAACTCGTCTTGTTTCTCATGAAGGACCTTTCCTAGCACCTCCCTATCTTCCTTCTCTTCTTTATCAGAAGGATTACCAGCATTTTGAAGCTCTGCGATGAGCCTTTCTGCCTTGCTTAGGGACTGGTCTGTCTCTCTAAGTTGCAGCTGGAGTACGTTATTCTCCTGCTGAAGTTTTGCCACTATCTGTTGATGCTTTCTTGCTGTTCTGTTACTCGTTCTAACAGCTTACACATGAACTTTTCTTGGGTGGGCCTGTCTATGGCCATTCGCCCTAGTACGTCAGTTAAATCTTTGTCTTTCAGAGTTTGGGTTAAAACCGTTACAATAAGACTTGGCATCATGTCCACGGCATCAGATTTCAACTGTTCTACTGGGTCAGCTATGCCAAACTGCGCTGAGTGGGAAGAGGTCTCCATCTCTGGCTTCTGTTAAATGATCAAACAAAACCAAAAGAAGGAAAAAAAAAAGAAAATTGAGAAAAAAGAATGTAATAAAATAAATCAAAATTAAATTCAAGATTAAAATTTTCAAACCAAAATTAAAATCAAAATCAAAATCAAAGTTAAGATTTAAGATTAAAATCAAAATTTAAAATTCTAAATCTAAAATTAAAATTGATAATAAAACTAATGAGTTGATTTGGTTAATGAGATTTAGCTCAAATTATAATCTGAGAAGGGAAGTACTAGTTAAAACTAGCAGAAGCTCTTGAGAGCAGGATAAAATTTAGTGAAAATAATTTAGCTGCAAATGATAGTAAGTTATCACCTAAATTGTAGCAGACTAAATGTTGAAATCAAGTTTTATTGAAGGGATTTTGGAGTGAAATAAAAGTTGAATTAAAATCAAAGTTGGATTTGAATCTTTGTAGAAATTCAAATTAAATCTGTGATAAAAAATAAATTTGAGTTAAGATCACAATTGAGTGTTACCAATGCAAATCACGTTTCGGTTGTTGTAATGTTTGAATTAAATCTGGAATGAAGCGGTGATGAAGGGCCCTCGCACCCCTGTGCATGTCGGGGTGTGTTGCGACCGCGGGAGTGCAGCAGCAGCGGAACGTGGCTAAGCAGCAGGCCGTGCAGTCCGATTTGTGTAAAAGTCGTACTATGGTATGCTGAAATAGGCAGCGTAATGAAGATCACAGAAAATTTTGACGTAGAGCAGTTCAGGCTGGCACTGTCGTGATAGCTATGAAATATGGAGCAAATTGAGCATTGTGTAGTATTTATTCCTTGCAGAAGGGGGCGCTATGGTTAAAGTTGACTATTGTTATGTCAGTGTGTTCAGAGTAGCTAATTTCCCCCTAAAAATTGGGGTGGACCATGCTAACACCTTGGCCATACGTCCAATTCTCTCGTCGGACGGATGCGTCGTTCGCCATCAAACAGGAAGTAGTATTTTCATGGGCTTAACATAGTCGTACAGAACAGAAACTTCATACATATGATCCTGGTACTAAAGTCAAACATCTTATATCGTTTAAGTGAGTGGGCGTGGCTTAATGGCTCAGTGGCGCCCCCTACAATATTTCAAACATTCAGCCCCCGCAGCACGTTGAACCTACTGTTCTGAATTTTACTATGCGTATCCATCTTGACAACACCTACAATAAACCCTCCTGCACCCATGCTCAAAATCCAACAGGAAGTCCACAAATCGCATTGCCATAAACAGGAAGTGGCTGTAACTCTTGCTAGCAAACGGCTAACTAGCTAAACTTATATAACCATTAGCTGACATAAATGTTACTATTTTCCTCAATAATTCCTCAATTTTAAAGGTAGAGAGGATACACAGGTATCACATGAAACTGCATGAAATACTGCATCCATTGGTACCAAACATGACATGCTATTATGTCGGGAAGAGGGGTTAATAACGCTCAAGTCAAGGTAGTTTAAAATTTCTCATGCATGAGGGCACAGGAGTCACCAGGACCTCAGACGAGAGCGCGGGAGTCACCAGGACCTCAGACGAGAGCGCGGGAGTCGCCAGGGCTCCAGCGCTCTGCTGCAACAGGAACAGGGGGCAGACAACGTCCTGCCAGAACTGGTGGCAGACGGCGCTCTGCGGGAACAGGAACTGGTGGCAGACAGCGCTCTGCAGGAACACAGGGAGGCTGTGGCTCTGAGGCACAGGGAGGCTGAGGCTTGAGCTGAGGCTTGAGCTGGGTTGAGGCCTGGCATCGAAGACCCTGACTGCGTCTCCTCCTACCTTGAGTGCCAGAGAAAAAGGCAAGACAAGTCCCCTCCCAGGGAGAAGGCTCGTTGAAACTAAAAAGATCTGCTGGGTCCGTTGTTGGTCAGTTCATTCTGTCAAGGTTTGAGAAAACTAAGAGGAGGACCCAGATGCAGAAATACTGACATAGACAAACAAACTACACTCTACTTACGATATACAATGAACTGACACAGAAGGGAAGAAACACAGAGACTAAATAGGCACAGGGGTAATCAAACACAGGTGAGACTAATGACACAGGTGAAGACAATGAGGGCAATCACACTGGAGGGAAACACACAGAGGAAGAAATGAACACAAGACAAGAAACACTGAGGACAACTACAAAACTAAATCATGAAACACTAAAGACACACAGAACAAGCTGCAGCTGCCAGTAACATCAGTAGTGGAGGAGTACAAGGCAACAAAAACCCGCCAGGCCATGATGCTGCGATACAACAAAGATGCAAGAGTTCGCCAGGCAGACATTGAGGTCAGAACAGGTCACAAGTGGTCAGCCAGCAGAGCGCTGAGGGAGGCGGAGGATCACCTTCACCATGCTGACATCGTTGGGGCAGTAGTCCAGGTCAGGCTAGGCCTGGGTTGGAAAAACTGGAAAAAGGCTAATCCAAAGGAACGCCGTGGCATGGTTCAAAGGAAGGTACGCAGGGCAGAGGAGGAAGGCAGACAAGGCGGTAGCCATGAACAAACAGGGCAGCTGGACGAGGTGGGAGAGTGTGCGAGAAAGGGCACTGACCTGGAAGGACATCTGGAGCATGGAAGAAGACCGGATCAAGTTTCTGTTGTGTTCCGTGTATGATGTCCTGCCAACTCCATCAAACCTCCACACATGGGGATTGGCCCGAAAGGCCCAGCTGCAAGCTCTGTGGAAGGCCAGCTAACCTGGAGCATGTCCTCTCCTCGTGTGGGTCAAGTCTGGCGGATGGGAAATTCAGGTGGCGACACGACCAGATCCTGTCACAACTGGCTGCTGGTGTGGAACAGGCCAGAAAGAGGCCAAAACAACCTACTGATGGTCCTTGTTTCATCCACTTTCTCAGGTCAGGGGAAAGTGCAACAACAACAGCAGAGTTGAGGACTAAAGGAGTCCTGGGCAGGGCAAGTGACTGGGAGATGCGGACTGACCTTAAGCAGCAGCTCAAATTTCCAGAGGAGATAACCCTTACCAGGTTTGCTCTGCCAGCGCTCATTCCGCTTTATCCAAATCCACCGGGATGTTGCCTCTGCCTGCTTGGTGATGTTGGCTATCAGCCGCTTCCTAGCCAGGCCTTCAATTCCAAGCAGTCCCAGAGCTCTCCAGAGCGACTGCCCTGCGAAGCCCCTGCAGCCAACCTCCACCGGCAGGTTCCATGCCTTCCACCCATTACGCTGGCTGTCGAGGATGAGAGTCTGATATTTCTTGAGCTTGCGCTCATGTGCTTCCTCAATCCTCTCTTCCCAGGGTACTGTGGCAAGCAAGTGATCTTAAGTTCCATTAGGATCACTTGCTTGGTACCTTTAGACCAGAGGACAATGTCGGGTCTGAGGTTGGGGAGGGAAAACATCAGAGTTGAGTGGCGGACTGCGGGGGTAGTACCAGGACGTTGGTTCTACCGTCGAGCCCCCCGATATGTCATGGGCTTAAATCGACGAAACGTTGAGGAAGGGGGGTGCCCATTTGAAAACCTGCATAAGCCACTCAACTCTTGTCCAGTTTGGAGGGGGTGCCTTGAGGGAGGGAAAAGGAGAGAGCAATTCCACTGGCTCACAGATGGTGATGGGGAGAGTGCCTGTAAAGGTGAGTCGGTTGCGATAACCCCTATCGTATTTTGCATAGACATTTTATCTAGCGCCATCATCAGGTCCATTTTGTTTTTTCAAAAACATGACAGATCAGCAGTAAATTGGCAAACCTCTCATCTGGAAAACTGTATGATAGATGATATTGATTAGTTGGATGCCAGTCGTGAATGCTTGAAAGGCAGCATACAACATGATACATAGAACACATAGAAGAGTTGTTGATCCATTACCGTTCTGATGCCAAGAGATTTCTCAATCTCTGTTTGATCAGAGGACCAGGATGTTGTAATCGATGACATTAAATGAAGCTTGGCTCGGTGGTTTTTGGTGCGATAATTTGGTTTATGAACAAATACCAGCAGACATTAAGATATCCCCATCCCCTTCAGCTTTAATCAGCAGTATGGTAAAGCTTGCTAACATGCTAATCTCAGAGGCTAACCAAGGTAAACAACAGACCTGTCAATCATCATAATGTAGACGGGCCATTTGTGTAAAAAATTACCTCAAAACAGTGCTGTACAACATTTCTGTCCTTATCAAAAACTGAAACAAATAAACATTCATAATTAGATGTATGTGTATTCAGGTTGGCATGGTAACACAGATAAAACTAATGCACTAAAGTACTGCAATAGATTAGATATGTTTCTTTGATGCTGGTCTTCTTTGGTTTTGGTCGATGTGTGAAGGTGCAGTTTGTTTTGTTTGTTCTATGAAGAACCGTGTGTGCGGTGTGTGTTTAATTTTTAATTTTAATTTATTTAAAATAATAAACTATTTTTCTATCTGATCATTTTGCCATTATCTGCCTCACTGGTTAATCCAGATTTCTTTTTGTGGTTTTGATTTCCTGCTGCTGTGTGGATTAAATCAGTTCACTTCTGCATACCTGCACACACACACACACACACACACACACACACACACACACACACACACACACACACACCTGTACTCCTAACTGTTGAAACAGACTTGAAAAACTTTGGAAATGTCTGTGGTCTGAGACTTGTTGATCCAGTTTACCTTTTAATGCTTCGATGTCATATGTGTTCCTGGAAAAAACGCACCTCAGCCGAAAGTAACCCAACAAGTACGTTTAGTAAAGGAAGGTATGTGTATCTACTTCCGTTACACAACTCAAACAAATGTATTATTTATCAACTTCTACTCACAGGGCTGAAGGGACTGAATTGAGGAGAAGCAGACCCCCACCCCCACCCCCCCCAAAACACACTGAAAACTTAGCTCTCTAAATACACACTGCAGCTCCTCTTTGTGTCTCTGCTCTTTAAGCCTCAGCGCTGTCGTCTCACTTTATCAGCTGTGTGTTTATAAAATCGCCCCAAAAAATCAACTCATGTTAGAATGTCAAATCGTTTTCACCTCAGCAGGTGAGCCGCGTGAGGAGGATGAGGACAGATAATTAACGACATGTTGTTGATACATTGATAATTAATGACAATGTATCAAAACGCTCAAAAATAGTGTTGAAACGTCACTATGAGATGGGTTCAAAGACAGTTATACATGAGGATTATTTGGTGGGTGATGGGTGCTAATTTCCGACCCTGATCCTTATTAACAATGAGATGTCACACTTCAATCCATGCAGATCAAGGATGAATGTCTTCCTCTTTCCGTCTGACTCTGTGTGTTTCCCTGGGGAGCAGTTGTGGAGACCCTGCTCGTGACAGGTACGCGAGGGGGGGGGGAATTAAAAAATTGTACTGCATAGACTAACTCCACTACCTTAAAATACCTGTAATGTCCGACCGAGGTAAACTCTTGATAGTCATTAGTGACAGCTCATCATGCCTTGTTTCCCGTAATGCCTTGTGCGGGACCGATTGCCAAACCAGTTTATTTTGTTGTTCATAGTTTACACAACTAAATGCTTTTTATATTAGCGTATTGTTTATGTCAGAATTTTAGAGGCTGTCGGTTTTACGCAAATAAATGTCACATTGTTTAAATCTGTACTTTTCACACTACAACTGAAGGGGACCAGTACGTTTCATACAGCTGTCCTTCTCAATTAGGGTAAATCATTAGACATGACAACATGGTAGACACACACAAGAAAGATAACAAAACCGATTGTAAAATATTATGATATAATGTCTGAGAAAAGTTGTGACAGGACTTACTAATCACCTAAATTAGTGGTTCTCAAACTTTTTAGACTGCGTACCACACCCGAAAGTATTTGGCTCTCCAAGTACCACCATTATGGTAGATGTTAAAATACACTGTAGGCCTATTTCAACACACATTTCATGCAAGAGGCAAATTCATTAATAAAAATAATATTATTTATTATTGACTGCTGGCAGCCAGACTGTAGGCCTACTAAGGGCTAGCGCTAGAACTTGCACACCCAAAAGTGCAGAACAATAAAAATGACAACTTTATACCAACAACCTGTTTGGAAATATTTAGTCTTCAGTGTTTCCCACACAAACACGATGCAACAGTTTTGATGCATGTACTGTCCGTACATGCATCAAAACTGAAGCTTCTCCTGGCTCCGTTTTAAAAATGTTAATGTACAGCTGCTTGCTGCCGATTGTGTGCTGAACTCCAGTAAATAACAGAATATCTGTTAATGTAGGCCTACATTAACAGAATATCTGCTGCATTTACAAAATATCTGCTGCTTGCTGTTGTTTCAGTACTGAACTATAACGGAATATCGAGTGGAACTTTTCAAAACGTGGGGCGTACTCCTGTTGTTGTTTATGTCTGTGTGCGAGCATAAATAAGTTGTTTGTTGCAAAAGCTAGATTAATTTAGAGGGGAAAACACATTTGATATAAATACAACCCAATAGATACAAGCTAGATACGCGTACCATAGTTTGAGAACCACTGACCTAAATTGTTGAGTCATGGTAAATCATTATCATTGGGATTTTTTTTTTCTGCTTGGTTGAGGTCTTCTCTCCGACCACCTGCAGTACCCACACGGACCACCAGGTGGTCGCGGCCCACATTTTGGGAAACACTGAACTATGGAATCAAAGTTGAGTTTAAGTTTAAATTGTTTTAACTGAACAACAGAACTTCAATGTTAGTGATAAGCTCTGATAAGTACTCATGCCCATAAACCTGTAACATTACTGTGGCAGATAGTTGGTTTCACGAGTCCTATAATTAGTCAGATGACCTGGTTGCATTTAATCGACCGTAGCATATAATAATTAAGTGAAGGCGAGGGTTTAACTGTTTGTGTGTCCGTATCTACTCAGTATGACTCGCAAGATTTCATATTGTAGCCATTGTCCATATGTAGGTGTTTTTTCTAATTAGTTCTTTGAAGGCCACAGGCTCACCAGTTGATACTGGAAGCATGCAGTCAACACCTTGTTTACAGTGGCAGTCATTTTGAGCAATTGTGCAACCAATTCAGCAATTAAAAAATGAAAACAGCATATTTGCTATAAATATAAATAAAATATCGATACTTGGCCAGCCATGAGACGATATAATATCGGCACACAAAATATCACGATACTATGCTTTATCAATTTTTTCCCCCACCTCCACTAATTACTTTCAGTTTTGATTAAAGTAGGGGGGAGATGTTAATTCTATATATTACCCTTTGGTTGCTTCAGAAAACATCTTCCGCCATGGTTAAAGTCTGAAAAAATTAGTTAGTAGAAATTAACTGAAATGACCCACGACCTCCAGGAGGGGACACCCGTTTTGTGTCTCCTTAATCAGAGCGTATGAGTCTCAAAGATGAGCAAATATATGCTAAAGATCACTCAAAGGTCAAATAGATTTGAAGACGTTACAAGGAAGTTGAACAGACAATGAACAGACTTAAGTGTAGAGATGCAGGAATGTGACCAGGTGACACAGATACTTCATTAATGAAACCAAGTGCTCCTCCCTTTTCTTAACAAACAGGAAAGTCAACCTATGTTCAAAAGAATAAACAAAAAAACAAGGCCTTGACTGAACCCTTCCGTGTCTATTTATGTGCAAAATGAAGCTATTAACCAAAGTGTGCTACCATTAGCCTGCTAACACGACAACGCACGACACAGGTGATTGCAGCTCGAGCAAAGGACAATTTTGTCCGCCACTTGATGGTGCTTAATTATGGTGCGTTCTAAATCATAACTCCTTTGTGCGAACTTGAGGGGAGGAGGGTTGGAGTTGGGCCGCCGGAGGAGAGCGGAGGCTTCAGAATAGCGGAGGTTTCGTCAAAAAGCAGTTTGTTTTGGTTTCATGCTGGTGCTCAACGGTGACATCAACTGGATCAAAAAGTCGCACATTCTAAAGACAGTTTTTTCTTACCAAATGTTGCTCAGTGCTGTGCTCATGATGGATTAACGTTGGGTCTTTGTAATAAAGCAATGAGTAAGGTCTTGAGATTACATTTGTTGTGGATTGATGCTATACAAATAAAGATTGACTGATAGATTGTTTGACTTGAAACACAGTAGAAAAAACTACTACATGATTGAAAACACACTGACTTGCCAAGAAAGGTTTGGAGCCACTGGAATAATAGTGAAGTCTTTTTCACAAAAACTGTATATAAGTGCATATCTAAGAGAGGGAGGCTTGTGTTGTTTGATTAGTGGAGAATTGTTGGGTGTGTCATTGGACAGGTGACAGCACCTGTCAGTGGAGCAGAGAGAGGTGTGTTTGTGTTGGAGGCAGAGAGAGGGAGGGGAGAAGAAGCTTATTTATGCCGGAGCAGACTCCGATATTATGGACTTCCAGTTATGGCTCTCCACAAAGTGATCTGCGCGGCAACCCTGCTGACTTTCTTCAATCAAGGTAAGGAGTGGAGCAGCCTCTGAGTGGATGTCGTCCCGTCACTCACTCTGTGCATTAATTATATTCAGCCTTAACACCATAAATCACAGCATCTTCAAATATGACCTTGAGACAAACAACTGATGCGGCTTCATAAAAGCGCTCGTGTTTATTTGGGTTTCATTCCGGATTTAATTCAATCACTGAGCAACCTTAAAGGAGCAGTTTTCATTATTTAACACTTTCATGAAAATGTATATTTAATGATAGTAGCAGTAACCTGAACATAATGTTTCTTCTCTGATTGTTCTCTGTATTTAATATTTGAAGATATTAATGTGACTTGCAATGTAATTCTGGAAAAAACGCTTAAAATGTGATTATTTAGTGTGTTAATGAATATTTGTGGAGTGAGATGAAATATTTAAATCACCATTAAGAACGTGTAGATGGATTCATAGACATTTTTAAACCCTTACGTTGAGCTCAGAGTGAGGGGAGAGTTTCTTGTCTGAGTTTCCATGTTGGACAGTCTTGGTGGTTTAAAGGTGCACTATGGAGATTTGGTAGTGACATTTTCAAAGTTGGAGAATTGAAACAATTCTATGCTATATTGCTGAATACACAAACTTTACTCAAAGAGAAAATGGATCTCTGGACACTGTTTGGAGCTAAAAAGCTACCAGGAGAGTTACGGTTTCACTGATGTGGGTCCCCCACCATCTTAACGTCTCACGTAGAATTTTATCTTCAAACAGTTACAGGGACCAAATTTTCCTATATAAAGGACAGTCTTTATATAGAGTTATGGACATATACCACAGAATCTGTAAATTTCCACATTTCTCTCCCAAAACTCCATAGTGCACCTTTAAGGTCAATGATAAAACATTACTGCAGCTTTCTTACTTTTTTAACTCCTTTAGCTCCATTCAAGGAGGTTTGAAAGTCTTTAATTGATTCTAAAGAATACGATGTATAATGTGACCAACCTGGTGCTACAACCTGTGGACCATTGATTTTAAAATGTCAAGCCTCCTGAGAGGTTTTTACATTTCAATGATGGCTACAATTATGTTACCTAATCTGAGCTTTAAGTGAGTCTCTTAGGATTGTTACATATCATTAAATGAAATGAATACTCGTGGTATTAACCGGGCTTTCTTTACGAGCTTAGAGCCACTTTTAAAAATGCGTCGGCACATATTTCAGCACCACTCCTCAGGTGCTTGGTGGATTGGCAAATTAAGGTGGAGCCACACCTCATCGTGAAGCCAATTGTAAAGTGTTAGCTGAGGAAAAGATGGACCTTGAACATTTTAGTCATCGAGCAGCAGCAGGACCGTCATCCACATCACAGAAAAACCCTCAAGTCCACATAACAACTCCTACAGGACGACGTTAATCTGACCAGAAATCAATCTTTAAGTCTTGTAAAAATTATTTAACCCCAAAGAAAACGTAGGGCAAGATACACACAGAGGGTATATATTGGCTTTCCTTTTTCATATAATGTAGGAACAGCAGAGTGACCAGAGGCTCTAAGGGTCGACATGTTAGAGGAGGGGTTCAAGATTCATTTGATTAATCTGTTTAAAAAATGTAAACAACTGGATTTTAAAAGGAAAAAATAACATTTACCAAAATAGAAGAGGCAAAAACTAAATCCTGTAGACAGCCTCAACAATGAACTGAAACTGAAACAGTGCAAAAATCCTGCCAGACTTGACTGTAAAACCTGTCAGATGAGGAATGCCCACACTAAGGCACGCTGCCACACAACAGTGAGATCCATTAAAACAACAACAGGAGTGTGAAAAATGCTAAAAAAAAAATAAAAAAACATGCAGACAATGACACCACCGCTCACTCACGCACAAATAACACCATTTATGTTGTTTGTCAATGCAGGAAGTTCTGTCATTGTTGTTATTATTTTTTTATTTTGCGTAAGATTTTGAAACGTCAGGGTTTAATGACATGTGTCAATGTTCTAAGACCCTTTTTGTTCAGTCGCCTGCATGCTGAATGACTTCACCTGTATGTGTTAATTGTTCAACTTTACGCAACCAAACTCAAGTTGAGGACAGAGGGTCACACTTAGGGAGAGGCTGTACTGACACTTCCCTCTGTTTGGGTTTACACACCAAGTTTAAAGAAGAATGCAATGCCACTTAAACAAATGTGACATTTCAAATCCCCATTTACTTAATGCTTCTATACTCCTAGTCCATTTTTTAAAGACAGTTAATAATGACATATGTGGGTCTATGTTGAAACTGGACCAAGGAGAAAGGCCTGCACACTTACTCAATGCCACAAAAATGTTGAAGTCATCACACCGTTTCAACGAGAGGTCAAAACTCTCACCAGAAGTCGATCTCTCCATAAAACGTTTCGATAACGACTGAATGAAATGCATCATCACCGTGACGATTTCATGATCGTAATGATTTCTGAGTGAATCGAAGAGTCGGAGAAGTCTTCGAGAGAGCTGGAAAAAAAGATTTCCCCCTGTGTGTCAGCTGTGGGAGGAGGGGGGTTCAAAGTGTGCCCCTTCTTTAAAACCCCTTCCATGTATGTTTATCAATCAATCAATTTTTATTTGTATAGTGTCAACTCATAACAAGTGTTATCTCGAGACACTTTACAAGAAGCAAGTAAAATACCTTACTCTTTGTCTGTTAACATTACAAAAGAGCAGGTAAAAAGACCTTACTCATTGTTATGTTACAAAGATCCGGCCTATCCATCATGAGCACTTTAGCAAAGCAGCAAAAGTTACAGTGGTAAGAAAAAACTGCCTGTTTTAGTCGTATATGAGTTCAGGAGATTTCTGAATTGTTGAATGAAGATGTTTGGTCTTCTTTTTTTCAGAGTGTCTCGGACAGCTTGATGGTGAGTCCTGGTTATTTTTCTTTCACTCATTTGTGGCAGTATAAATGTTGTTTTTGCTTTTTTAAAGAGTTTCATTATGGTTGCCGTAAAAACAGAGTGTCATTAAAAGCAACAGAATGTTTCGACTGGTTGTGAAATAAAAAATCATTTTTACCTTAATTATGTTTGATCAGCCACACCTTGAAATATCCCGGCACACTCCTGATCTTAATCCTAAACCCAGTGTTGCAATGCTTCAGGGAGGGGAGAGGATTACTTACCTTGTGCGCTTGTTTTCTGTCCATTTTTAGTGTGTGGGAAACCTCCACTCAACAACAGGATTGTTGGAGGACAGGTGGCTCCTCAAGGCAGCTGGCCATGGCAGGTCAGTCTGCACCGATCTGGGTTTCACTTCTGTGGAGGGTCCCTCATTAACAACCAGTGGGTGATGTCTGCTGCTCACTGCTTCCAACGGTAAGAGGCAGAAATAGTAAAATGTGGAGTCCCTCATGAAGCCTTAAACTCTTTTTCATTGGAAGAATAACTTTTCAATCAGCAAAGATTTGTTTCAAGCACCCAATATTTGATTTAAAGGTGTCATCTGACAAAAATGGTATCACAGAGCCGAGAGCTTAGGCTTCATTTAAGAGCTACCTTTAGCTCTATGTTAGAGTGACCATATTTTCAAACCTCAATTCGGCACACTTTAATTTGACCACAAACCCCGAAGTATCAATCCACCAATCGGTGACCTGCACTGGTCACTCAAGGTGCACAAATGCGTCCTCCTGAGCAGTTTGTTTAAGTTGGTTGTCACTGTGGTGTTAAACTCACTGAAGTTGTTCTTAACAGTTCTCCTTCCAGCCTGTGCCCACTGTTTGTGTTTACTCGTTTTAATATGGCTTTGTATGTCAACATTTCCACCGTGGGCGACTGAAAATGGACGCCTGCAGTGTGTGCAAAACGCAGCATATTCATATTCATTCCAATATTCTACATGGACCAAACACTATGAGTGAGCGTTTAGCAACATTTGGCAACAGGGGCAAGCAAAAAACTGCCTTTAAAAAAGCAGAAACCTTTAGCAGAACCAAACTCATGGTGAACAGCCATCTGCCTTTTGGGAAACAAACACGACTTGACAGTTTTCTTGTCCAGACTGTTGATCATGCCTGAGCACTGCTTTCTTCTCTTGTGGTCCCTTTAGCACTGCCGCCAGCAGTCTGCTGGTGTATCTGGGACGACAGAGTCAAGAGGGAACCAACTCCAACGAAGTGTCCAGGACGGTAATGGAGATCATTGTCCACCCTGACTACAACGCTTCTACTAGTGACAACGACATCGCACTCCTGAAACTGTCCTCAACTGTGACTTTCACCAACTTCATCATGCCCGTGTGCCTGGCGGCCCCGGGCAGCACCTTCTTCAGCGGCATCGACGCCTGGGTTACCGGCTGGGGCAACATTGGAAGTGGAGGTGCGTCTGAAATCAACCTGATAACTTTTTCTTTTTTTTTTTTCCAGAAAAGTTATAGTAATAATGATAACTTTATTTATAATGCATCTTTCAAACACAGAATTACAAGGTGCCTCACATGTACACTACATACTACAAGAGATAACAAAACATAGAGAAAGAAAGTTATACTTAGATATTAGATAATCACAATAAATATAAGAGAAGGCCCTATGATAATTCTGCCAGAAAAACACTCATGTAAGGCTTTAAAAACTAGCAATACATCTAACAATCAGTTCTAAAACTAACTGGTAACCAGCAGAGGTCAGAAGAAGTTGGAGTTATGTGCTCAGTTCATTTGGAACCAGTTGAAAACGGAGCACTACCATTGGTCAAAACTTGTACAAGCTAGGTTTAAAATCAAAAATGTTTGTTTACGGGGAAATATTCAAAAGTTCCAATTTGTGTAAAACAGTTTTGAGGCAACATCTTTGAACATACATTGTTTTTCTACAGTGCCCCTTCCTTCCCCACAAAACCTTATGGAGGTGGAGGTGCCAATAGTGGGCAACAGAAGATGTAGCTGTAACTATGGAGTGGGTAGAATCACAGACAACATGATCTGCGCCGGGTTAGAGGCTGGAGGAAGGGACTCCTGTCAGGTGAGCATTTTGAACGTCGTTATTTGGGACAGATTCTGACAACCTGTGACTACCAAGATGAAGCTCTCTTGAACGCTCCTTTTTTTTTTCTCAAAGGGGGATTCAGGAGGTCCGCTGGTGAGCAAGCAGAACGCCGTCTGGATCTTAGAGGGGGTTGTAAGTTTTGGCGCTGGATGTGCTCTGCCTAATTTTCCAGGAGTATATACCCGAGTGTCCGAGTACCAGTCGTGGATCAACAGTCACATCACCAGCAACCAGCCGGGCTACATCGTCTTCACATCCACTGGGACTGACAGTGACCTGAGTGTCACCTGTACTGGCCTGCCACCAGCACCAACCGCCGTCCCTCCCGTAGCCCAACGTGAGTGCCTGACATGTCCAGAATTAGTACCTGCTGATTTTTTTAGCCTTAATTTGACATAGTCAGTATGAACTGTTGTTATGTTGATACTCCACCAACTTGTTTGAGATCATGTCGCTGAACGTTTACACTGAGGGAGAAATTCAAACCAAGGACTCCATGTATTTCATGGCTGCACCATTCTAAAAGGATAATCTTTACTGATGGATCTTTTTTTTTGCTTTCTCTCCAGCTGTGGTCTGTGGTCAAGCTTCGTTGAATTCTCGTATAATGGGAGGAAGCTCAGTCACGCAGGCTGGTGTGTGGCCGTGGATGGCGAGCCTGCAGAAGAATGGAAGCCATGTGTGTGGTGGGACTTTGGTTGCCTTGGATTCTGTGTTGAGCAACGCCAACTGCTTCTCAAGGTGAGACACCTGAAGTGATGTCAGTATTCTGTTTTAAGTTTGAGCCAATGAAAACGGACTTTCATTATTATTGAAACGGTGCTCCATCTTTAGCTATTTTGGGGCAATATGACCGCTGCATCCTTTTTTATGTCAGGACCTTCCTCCTTAGACTTGCCCCACCCCACCCCACCCCCTCAATTTGGCATTAAGAATAACAACTTCTAAGAATATCCAGTTCTATTAGCATTGGATTGAAAAGACAAAGGCACTGTCTTTGAGAAGAGTCTAAAAAGGTGAATCAAAGTGTTCTCTTTACCTCCAACAGTTCCCCCACGCCATCTGAATGGACGGTCGTTTTGGGTCGTTTGAACCAGAATGGATCCAACCCTTTTGAGGTGACACTGAATGTGACAAATATCACCCTGAGCAACCTCAATGGGTCAAATGTAGCAGTGCTGCATCTGTCAACCAAACCCACCCTGTCAGTCTACATCCAGCCCATCTGTCTGGACAACGGACAGACCTTCTCAGAGGGCTCAACCTGCTGGGCTGCCGGCTGGAGCTCTGGTCGTGGTGGGGGTGAGTCCATGAAGCATAGTAACACTTATTCTTCTATCAGTTCACCTCTTTAGATAAAACATTTACACATGGACATTCTTACAGAGTTTGTATGCCCATTTGAGGTAGTTTACTGGAAGTGACTCACTACTAATAATCCTTTTATTTTCCCCCATTGTCAGAGGAACAAGTTCTGCAGGAATTACAGACCTCAATCGTGAATTGTGGAAACGCTTCATCAAGTGACACGATTTGTACAGCATCACTCACACTGGAGCAGGTGAGAAACTAAAGTAGTAGATTGTCAAACTTGGCCTTTTGTAGCTGATCTGAAACTTTACAACATAAGATGATATAAGTCTGTTTTTTATTCAAATAAATATGATATGATACGGTACGACATGATGTGATACAGTACATTACGGTGCAGCATGATACAATACTATATGGTACGGTCTGGTATGGTACAGTCCGGTAGGTAAGGTTATACAACACATTATGATACTTAACCTGACATACCATACCATACATTATGCTACCATATAAAAGGATACGATACATTTTGTGGCAGTGTTTTTCCTGGGCTTGAATGCCTCACACATTTAACTTAATTTGCTTTGTGGCAAATACTCAAATACTCAAATATTTTTTGTCCTTCATGTTTAGGGGGATTCTGGCGGTCCTCTCATGTGTAAGCTGGATGGGTCCTGGTTCCAGGCGTCCGTGTTATCATTTGAAAATAACTCAAGCACCCAAGGTCGAGTAGCGAAAGCAGATCTAACGGTCTTTACCAAACTGAGCACCTTTCAGGCATTCTTGACAGCGACGATAGGAACGTTCTTATCTCCAGCTTCCAACGGTGTGGATTGCCCCGCTCACTCGTCCCTCTTCGTCCTTTTGCATCTCCTCGGCTTATCAGTGTGTCTCCAACTCTTGGCATAGATACCTCCCACTCGTAAAAGGGATTTACATGATGTGACTCGCACAGATGAATGTAAGCACACTTGAATTTGAGAGACATTTGTTAGCATGAAACTGCATGATGGTTTTTTTGTATGTACTTATGTGATTGGTACAAAGCTAATGTTTGGTTTAATGTTTGCCAAAGGTAATTGGCAAACTGAGGAAGTTAAAACTATATTATTATTTTATTATCTAGAAAAATCTGTTTTTCTGTGTTGAGGGAGATTTAAAGTCATCTTTGAATTACTATAGTTTTAAATATGAATATCAAAAGTTAGCATGTTTTGAAGCTGGGGGTCTTAGAACACCATTTTGGTGGTTTTTGGAGAGTGACAATTGGAAAAACGGTTTGAGTCTGAGAGGACTGAGTGGTTAGCAAATACTAAGCTATCAGGTTAGCTTGGATGGCTTAAAGATGTAAATCACAGAAGATATATGTGACTAAAATATATTCTGGGTTCATGGGAAATTAGAACAAAATGACATGAACAGCAGACTCTTCAGGGGGTCTTCGTGCAGTAGAACGCAAAAAAGAAAAAAAGCATTTTTCTGGTTGTCATGGTGATTACTTAATCACAATTTAGCAATGCCCTAAAAATAACCTGTTCCAAGTTGTTTTTAATCCAAACAGCACCATTATTTAAATGAACATCATGATATGTTGAAGAAGACCTGAAACTCTGATAATGAAACCAGGAGCTCATCAGGAAAATGTTTACTATAGCCATACATTTATGAAGAATTTTTTTTCTCACATATATTTTGTTTACAAATGGGCTTGGAGTCACTCCCTGCTGGACTTCTGCAAAGGCGTAATTCTGCTTCAAGGCTTAAGTTCACTTCTTATATCCAGAAGATGGAAAGCACTTCAGGAAAGCACTTCTACTACTTCTAGTACTACTTTATTTCTCTATAGCCTGCGAGAAAACGTGATTCATCCTGGTCACTGTTCTCACTGGCTTGACTTTCTTTTGTTTCTAGGGAGGAGATTATCGGTGCTGGCTTCTCTGAGTCTTGAGCATCAGGGGTAAAATGAAGAACTCTTAAAGCTGCACTGAACAAATGTTTTCATATATAGTTAGGCGCTCCAGGGATCATAAGAAGATAACATGTGAAATCTATATTTTTTTACTGACTAATTGTTAAATAGGAAGTGTCTTTCTTCGACAAATGAGTGAAAAGGTTATTTTGAAGGAACACATCATCTACCTCATCGTGTCAGAGAGGTGCTGTACTAAAATGTCTATTTCTATCAGAAATTAATCAGCACTTGTGTGAAAACGGTGAAAGATACTTGAGGTGCACTTTACTTTTTTGAAATCTAAACGTCGGTTACTGATTTTCCATGAAAAACAACTGTAATGTGGATGTGACAGTACTGTACAAATTAATTTAATAAACTGCTTGTATATTATGTGAAAATTCCTTTTAGTCGCTTTTTGAAGTTTTTACATTTAAATCCGTAAATTGATTTAAATTACAGCTGCAGGTGGTGCAGTGGTTAGCGCTGTTGCCTCACAGGGATGAGGTTCCTGGTTTGAATACCCATTGGACAGCAGCCTCTCTGTGTGGAGTTTGTATGTTCTCCCCGTGCATGCGTGGGTTCAGGGTGTACCCCGACTCTCGCCCAACGACAGCTGGGATAGGCTCCCAAATTTCCAAATTGTTCCCTGTTTTGAAGGAGAAACTCTCAAGGAGCATGAAGGAGCCTCTGACCCTTTAACAAAGGGGTCATTAGTATCAGGATGTATCAAAAAGTATAATGTTTCTTAAATTAGAAACACTTCAACTACAACTCTTGTTGTGCCCTGACCAGGCAAAGAAATATTCTGTGTGACGATGTTAAAGCGTTTCTGTGGCTTTGAGAACTTTGAGGTAAGATGACAGACAGAAAAGCTGTTTGACTGATACATTAGATAATTTAATAACAAGAAGGTATAAAAAAAAACAAAGCTACTGCATTAATAACAAAGAATACAATGTAAACAATACACAAGGAATCCCCTCAAGAGCACCAAATGTGGAATAAGCAGCTGCTGAAAAGAGTCTCAACAAAGGCTCCACAGCGCCTCCTATAGGTTTGAGTAAAAAGCTGCAATGAGCAGCTGTTTTTTTTTCTACAGAAACTCTCTAAAACATGAAACTATTTGAGGAAAATAACTAAAACAAGGCACTCAAAGAGATAAAAAAAGAGGTGTTTGATCACACAGGTGTACATCCTGCTAAATGCAGCGCTGAACTGTACAGCATTTTGGCTAAGTACAAAGATAGAAAAGGCCTGTCATATTTAAATATGTAGTGTTTCTATTTATCATTCTAAGTTTTAGCTTTTTGTGACAATTAAAAAAATTTGAATTCAGAGTAAATTCCTGATGGAAAACTGAGTTCTTAGCGTCATACTGTAAGGCAATATTACTGTCCACAGTCAGAGATCGTGCCATTCCATTTAAACTGCATCAAGTATCAAGAAAATAATGCTTTTATCTCTCATCCAGAGTCCTGAACGACCCTGACTGCAGAGCAAGAGAAGACTGCGTTTGAGATTTCCTCACTATGAGATAGTGAAGTAATGAAAAAGGACACTATCTTACATGCTCTTCTTAAAGGTATTGAGGTATCAACACATGTTTACTTGTGTTCTGAAATATAATATTCACAGATGGACTTTGATTTATCAGGTGTTTGGTTGAATAGATTCATTTTCCCTTTGTCAAACAAAACTCAGTTAACTTTTCAGAAATCACAGGAAAGATTGAACCATTCAGCACAGTATGTAGGCATGTTTCACATTTTCAATCAGCTACTCCAACTGAATATTTACTGAATACTAGTTTGTGTTGAAAAACAAAAAGTAAACAAGAACACATATCCCAGCTAGTAGTGGTTTTGACACAGCCTGCAAAGTGCTATTCCATCGAACGGCAGCCACAGACTCATTTTGAGTCTTCTTTACACATGACAGTCTAACAGGAGTGTTCATGTCGGTCCCTCAATAAGAATGCAAAGACATGCCGGTTCAAATGCAGCAGAAGATCTCTGCTGAAGGTCATTTTCCATCGTTCCTCACCGAACGCTCGTATTAAAAGGCAAACATTTTGAAATGTCACTCAGCTGATGATGCCATCAGTGAACCTCCACCGTCGTCATCTACTTGATCGTGATCTCGAAGCAGAGACAGTGGCAGGAGTCGCACTCAGGAGGCCGACAGCTGCAGAGATCGCGCTCACAGCTGCAGGAATTGTGCCAACAGTCACACTGTAGGAGAAACAACAGGACAAGCTCAGATATGAGGCTGGCTGCTTTAATAAGATACACGCTAAACTCTCTGTTCTAGTGCTCAAGTGAAGAATTTTGTTCAGTTTTTCTTCTTTCAGCTGGGAAAAAAAATCATGTCTGTGAAAACTAGTTCACTGATCTTCATAACTCAAATGGATCTAATGACATGCTTTTGGAGATTTTCAGCATGAATGTCAATCTCTGATGTGATCTGTTGTTTGAGTTACTTACAGAGGGAAAAGGGGGACATTTTTCCCAGCATGTTTTCATGTCGGGCATGTTGCAGTTACACATCTCGGACAGCTTAAAGCACTGCTCACATAAAGAGATGTCTGGACAGCAGTCACAACAGTTGCAAGAACAACGGTCCTGTGGGAGAGGGAACAGTACGATCTCATTCCAAACAGAAATGTAGTCCAATATAATAAGTATGTGTTCACATCCAGTATGAACTCATTCACACAGGGGCCCTTTCCGAATAGCCACAGTTCAGTATGCAGTACGTACTTTTCAGTATGGAGTTTCAGTATACTGAACTTTCATGGTCATTCAGTATGCATTTTTTGGGTCCACCTCAGTATACTGAACATTTCAGTACGGATACTAACTTCCGGGTTTCATGCAGTATGGATCGGATGCGTGCTTTCAGGAAATGAATTGTATTTTACCACCCACAATGCTGTGCGAAATTAAACGTAAATCGTCACGTCACGTCCGCCTCCAAATCAAAACAAACGAGCGTGGATTAATTGAATCAATTTTTTATCTAGAGTTAAAGTCCCGACTGAAATCACTACTTTTAATTAACAACAGAAAATATAACAAAATATCTGCATTATTATAAAACCTTTCCCCCTCTATTTAAATAATGATTTCACTATTTAAATGTGTCTTTATTGATTTATTTTACTTTATATTCTGTATATTACTGTCTTTCATTTGTTCTTTCCTTTATGTTATTTAGTTATTTAATCTGCCTTTTACTTGATTTGCATTGTGATATTGTTTTTTTTTTACCTGACTGTATATGCGCGTTACTCTTCTTGAATAAAGCTAAACAAAAAAAACAAAAAAAACAAAAAAACGGGTGGATGCGGCCGGTTCGCGTAACGTAAATGACGCCACTTCCTTACTGAATGAATCAGATGAAGTAGGAACAAATATCTGCCTACTGTGTGTGCATACTGAATAGTAGATACTAAACAGTATGCAGCACGGATAGTAGGTACTGTCTACTGAAAGATTGAGTAGGTACTATGTAATTCGGATACAGCCAGTCTCTTTTGAACTTGAGAAGGTCAAAATGGTTAAGAAAAGAATATGGGGTATCTCTCTTTATAGATTCAGATATGTTTAGGCCGGAGATTCCTCAACTCAAACACAGAATGTGAAGCAGATGGATCACCTAGAGCTAGAGTAGCACAACAGTCTTTTGAAAGTAGTTAATTGTCTTCATAAGTTTTGATGGCTTCATGACAGAACTTCACCGCGCACAACAGAGGTTTTTGTCCCAAATATAAGCTCATATTTCATGTATTAAGTGTAATAATTATGCTTTTGAAACTGTCAGCATAAAAACAAGCTTTACACTTCTGCGTCTTCTTCTTTGTTGTTTAATAGCAGCCTGTTGCAGTGTGAATAAACTAACCTACTGTACAACAACATAGTACTGAGTCATATGAAACACAACACAACTTTTTTTTCCACATACCAGTATGTGACGCACTGAAAATATCTCTGTGTCACACTGTGACCCAGAACACCCTGAGGTGAATCCTGCCACCTGCTCTTTTCACTAAGGCCCTGACACATATTAGCAACATCTGGAATGACCTCAGAGTGACAAATATTCAACAACTCAACAGATCAAAATTCAAACAAACCAAAAGTTCATCACAGCAGTTTTGAATCGGGTTTTCAAGTTATAGAAAAGAAAATGTGTCATGTTGTTTTACAATCTGAAGTGAGGAGAGAGTCCTAAGAGAAGGGTAAAGCTGCACCAACCTTAAGACAGTATCGTATCCAGAGCCCAACGCCCAGGACGATCATATAAAGACTCACAGTGATCATCAGCACGGCCGGGAGAGGGATGGCAAGCCCCCAAACAGGCAACACCTGAAGAACAGGGGTGAAATATGACCAAATGAAGATGAGCTGAGGAGATATCTCATGAATTGAATGCAGATTAATAATTATTCATTATTCCTCCTTACCTGTATTGTCTGTTTCTGAGAGGACATCTTAACATGTCACATCAAACCTCACATCTTGAGAAATTCTGACAGGAAAAATAAAGCGTAAAAACTTGATTGTGAGGTTGACCAAAACCATCTGTGTATCTACACAACAACAAAAAAATGCAAGTGTGTGTTAAATGAATATGTCACGATTTTAAATGCAAACCTGTATTTAAGCGTTAAAGACAGGTGCATGAGTTATGGTAAATGGTAAATGGACTTGAGCTTATATAGCGCTTTTCTAGTCTTCCAACTACTCAAAGTGCTTTTACACCACATGTCACACCCACCCATTCACACCCTTTTACACACTGACGGTAGTGATGATCGCTATGTAGTATCATCCATCAGAAGTAACTAATCCCATTCATACACCACCACCGAAGCAGCGGGAGCAATTTGGGGTCAAGTGTCTTGCCCAAGGCCAGCTGGGGATCGAACCCTCGACCTTCCGGTAGAGAAGCAACGACTCTACCAATTGACCCACAGCCGCCACGTTATGATTGGATCTAAACCAGGGATGGGCAACTTTGGTCACAGCAAGGGCCACATTCATTTAATTCTCACTGCCAGAGGGCCAAATTGTAGTATACAAAAACGATTACAGTCAATTATGTCTCAAATTTAACTCAATATATACCAGTGATCAAATATTATTATGGACATACTTCTGGTTTTCATGATTTCATGGCAGATTTTGTCATGTTTTCTTCATGTTCCCAATGAATTGATATGTAAAAATTGGCCTGAGGGCCACGTTGAGGGTTGATGGGGGCCGCATGTGGCCCCCGGGCCGCCAGTTGCCCACCCCTGATCTAAACCAATGAGTTATATATTTACAAGTACTATAAACACGTAAATGAGCAATAATTAGTTTCTTTTCAATGACAATTACTTGTAATGTTCAAAAGTGCGTGAGCAGCATATTTAAATAGTAAGACGTTTAAAAAGTTTATTTCCCAAAAAAAGTAACGTAGCTAACTCAAAGCGCTAGGAGGGTGAGGGCACAAAAGTCTGAAGAGTATTGACTCTACTTAAGGAACTCCAACTCACCCTGATATCATAAAATAAAGGAAAATTAACTCTGCATGTCAGAATTTTGAGGAGTAAAAAAATAACAAATTACAAGTGAAAATTTCACGTTCGTTGATTGGTTTGATTTTAGTAGCAGCTAACACTGCTAACATCTTACCGTGATGAAAGGTCCCGCGCTATCACAAAACTATTGTTTGATAATAATAAAAAAAACAGTCGAAAATCTCATTGCAGTCAGGCCTAAGTTATATCTTCCATTATTATCGTTTTAAGTGGAAAACGAGCAGATGCTACCAGACGCTGTAAACAAACGCTGAGCTACGGCGGTAGCTGCTCCGTTGCCATGGTGTCAGAAGCTCTGACGGGTACCCAGAAGGGACAAAATACATTCACGGAACGGTGACGAGAAATAATCAGACAATAGAATTAATCAAACTCGTGTAAGCGCGTTTAACTTTATTTGACAAATCAGCAACTCAAGCAAAGTATAACGTTGTCAAACGCTCATCATGAAGGGAGTTTGGTTACCCGTTAATGTTTCAAGTTAATTTGAGTTTAAATACTTTTTTTAGCATATTTAATTTAAACTACTTACAGAATTTCCCATTTTTTTCTCCTAAAATGTAGATTACTAAGAATACGTTTGGCGTGTTAAAAACAGCCCTCAAATAAGTGCCTATGTACGGATTTCAATACATATACACATCTTCAGGTGAGTTTAAACATTTGGCAGGAATTTTACATTAAAAAAAAGGTAACATTTCTCAATTCTTGTTTGAAAGCTTGAAGAACTTGTTTTTTTAGATTAATTTCAGCATTAAAAACTTGGAAATGAAAGCAAAGAATGTGTAATTAAAGATTTAAAGATGTTTTCATCCTGCCCATGAGTGTTATACATAACAGCAGTTTTATGTGTTTCATTTGACATTGATAAGTGTTGTAGATACCAAGACCAAAAATACTTTGTAAGCCAATGAACATCATCCACTCGTGTACAAAAACCAGGCAATGCTTATCAACTACAGAATTTTATTGAACCAAATATGGAATTTTCAAAACAGGCTTGCTCTCCATCACCGTCAGTCACAGGAGCACAGTGTGGCCTGGCCATGGCTTTGATCGTTATTGTATTACTTTAGCATAACTCCATCTTAACTGACATTTATAAATTATTGCATTACAGTACTGTAAATTAAAAATTCAAGTGTCCATAAGCATAGGCTGCATAACAGGCCTCAGTTTGACCAAAGTGAGACCGTCTCTGAACCCCCATTCTATGTTAATACTTGAATTGGCAGCAAATAAAACGATTTATAAAATGTGCCATAAATAAGAGCAGAAGCACAGTTTGCTGGACAGGATGGTGGAGATTGAACTTTACAGACGCTGCTCTCTAACCTGAAAGCAGGAAGCTGGGCATGAAAACAATGCAAAGTGGGGTATTAAAGCAGCTTAAAATAGGGAAGTTGGCAAACTCCATAAAAATAAAAAAAAGAATACGTCTCTTCCCATCTGAATAATTTCTACCTTTTAGTTCACCCACTTAAGCCACATACTGGTTTTAAGTATATGACCTCTCTGTTCACACCCAACTCTCACCCAATTCCACATGACACCACTCCACTCCAACATATGGACATCCATTTTATTTAAACACCTTTAAGTACAAAACAAAAAAGTTACACAAAACGGTGCCTCCGTACTGTGGCACAAGAACCTAAAAGAAAAATTAAAAAAAGGAAATTAACTGAGGGGGAAAGGGAAGGAGGAAGTGTGTGTTGGAGGGTCATCACCACTCATCCCTGATGTTGTGTGGAGCTGCAGTGGCGTGTCTATGTGAGAGCGAGCCTGCCCCCTGGTGTTGTAGGGAGGTGTTGGTGTCAAAGAGTCCCATGTTTGTCAGAGGTAATTCACGTGTTAGCTAATAGGAGCTGGTGGGGCTGCAAGGGGGGACAGGAAGAGCAACAGCAGCACATAGGAGAGGAGGAGGAGAGAAGGAAGAGGAGGAGGAGGGGGGTGTTTAATGGCCTTCCAGGAGAGGCGTGGGAGGGGGCTGCTGGCCTCTAGAAACCGTGGACTTTGAGCTGCTCCTCCTTGGCCAGGCCAACCTGCAAACAAGAAGGAAGAGATCAATCAATCAAGACAACCCTGGTATCAACGGAAATGAAAAAACAAAAAAAAGAGTGGCCATAAACACCTACCTCCATGATGAAACAGCAGATATTCTTACGCTGGTCACCCTGAAGCTGGATCACTTCACCATACTCTGGATGCTCAATCACTGTACCATTGCACGCAAACTTCTGTAGGGACAAAAAAATAGCAGAACAGAGAGTCAGTGAATCAAATTCGAACATACACAACACCATCGTAAAACTGCAATGTATTATCGGTCTTGGGGCACTCTGAAAAACCCTAGTCCAGACTCGTACCTTCTTGAAGGCCTTGACTAGCTTCTTCTTGTCATAGTCAGGTGCAATGCCCTGAACAGTGGTGAGGGTCTTCCTGCCGTTCCGCTGTTGGATTCTTATGTGGATGTAATCGTCTGTCCCGGCTGGGAGGCGGTCATCACCCTTACTTGCATCAGCAAAGGGGTCTGGAAAAACAACATTACATTATCAATAAACAAGACAAGAATCAAAAAGGCATACACATTTTTAATTGCAGACATCTCAAAAGTATCTGTTAAAAACGCTATTGCTCATAATTCAAAAACAAGTCTTCCTTCCCGTGTTGGCCATCTGGCAGATGCATCTGGTGGAGTCATATTTCAGATTAAGAACTGCGCAAACACATGAGCTAAATATACTGCTCCAACAGCTTAGGGCAGTGCTAACCAGCTCCCTTTAGGCATCCAAAAAGAAACGTTGCAAACTGCATGACTCTGCACATCTGGGTTTTTTTTGTTTATGTAACGTTTAAAATTAACTAGGTGGTAAAAAAAATAATATTGAGTGGGTCAAACAGAAACACGACTATCATGATGGAGACAGATGTGAAGAATAGGCTAACTGGTGAGCAGCTACATGCAGGCCTAATGGCGGCCGTGCGGCGTTAGCAGAGGCCTTCCCCAGTCGAGCAATATCACGAGTCCAAACTCTTTGGCTCACTAAGTGAACTTTTAATCTATTTATTGAAGGAGCCAAGACGTTAATCTGAATGTAGAGATTATAAAGTAGACCAAACGTCGACGTAAATAAGACGCTTAACAGTATCACTGGTTAAAAATCGCCCTTCCCCCACCTAGCTGTCTACTTTGATTTTCTTTTTTAAAAAAAGGACTTACCAAAAGTATGAAGGTTCTGGATACCGGACATACGATAAGATTTACTTTCCTTTCGGATGATAACTTGATAAACGAGCGGTTCGAAGGCTAATTTAGTCTTTTTTGTGTCGTTTATGGGTTTCGCCTCGTCACAGGAACGACCCTCTGCTTCAACAGTCTTCACAAAATGGAGTTCGTCGAACGCTCGTAGGACTGAAAAACAAGCATTTGAAGCCCCGCCCCGCAGCGAACGTCAGCACGTCGCTGACGTAAGAGTATAACGTCGTCGGCTGCCACTCCCTATTATTTCTCCGCTTTACTGGAAAGGTGATGTCATCGTGGCATAATATTGAAATCTTTTCATCAGGAAAATCCCCATATAAAATGTACGCAGAATTTATTTTATATTTTTAAAGGATATTATAAAATCCTTTAAATATATTATAAAGGAATAGATAAGATAAGATACTTTATTGTCATTATCAAGGAGGTGGGTTTTGAACCGTTAATTTGTTAAAATCAATGCTACACTACAGAGGCAAAAAATAAAATAAGTAGGCAATATTTAGTAGTATATTTTACCCATGTATGTGAAAACATATACAACAAAATAGTTTAATATTAAATAAAACCGTATTGACAGCAACAATGTAGGTGCCTGCTGATCTTCACATATAAAGATGCACAGACCTATAGGCCTATGTAAATGTCACCCCGGGTAACAGTCTGTGGTCATAACCCGGCTCGTGGGTCATGGCAAAGGACGAGAGGAGTCAGAAGATTACCAAAGAAAATGACACATTAAAAAAAGTATCTTTCAACAAGTTAAGAATATAAGTACACAGTCTGAAATGTAAATATTGCAAATAAGAAACTTTGTACTCTGCAGTAGAAAAATATCATTTGTAAAAGAAGTAAAAGAGACAAACATATATGTATGCTCAGGAAGAAAGTGTAAAAATAGTAGCTGGCAAGGTGTCGGGGGCACTTCCCGAGCACTGCCGAGGTGCCCTTGAGCAAAGCAGCGAAATCCCAACAGCTCTGGCGCACTCCTTGCTTAGCAGTGTGTAGCAGCCCCACTCTGACATCTCTCCACTAACGCATGTCCACAGGTCCTGTTAGTGCATGTCTCTAAATAACAGAGGGTAAAGCAGTTTCCCTCAGGCATTCATATGTCAACAATTTAAAAAAAAAAAGTGATTATAACCACATTGTGTATCAAATAAGGCAGTGTAAATGAAATTAAGTTCCTTTCCATTTTTTTTTATTGAATGGTATTAATTGAACTATTCACAAAAGTTCAGGATCAGATTACCTACTTAAAAAATGTGTAAAACAGGTCAGTATGATAATAAAAACAAACACTGTGAATAAATGAGAACAGGCCCTTTATTCACTCTGACATATAACAGGTTATGCAGGATTTAAGGGAGGGGAGATCTTATAGTTTAACAGTTTAATAATGAAACCAAAGTGAAACAATCAAACAGCTGAACATAAACACAAGCAGGACATCACAGACGAGCCACGAGACAAACATGGCCCAGCAGCAAATTGTTCAGGACGGTAAGTTTATCTCACATACAGTTCATTCTTGATTCATGCTTTGATAAGCATCGTCAGCTAGCTCATCGTGAAGTGAATCTCCATGTGTGACTGTTTGATACGATTGTTGTCGTTGTGCACACATTCAATTGTCTTCCCCATTTACTTCTGTTCATCATGCTGAGTTCATTTGTGCAGATGGATCCTCTTCCAGGTCATTTTCTAAGTGTTTGCTTAGCCAAACTTTTGTCAAGAGATGTTTTTTTTTTAATAACAGAAGCACAAACCCAAGACCTCGATGATGACAGATTGTGATGAGTCATCAGTGCTCATGAGGTTGTACATGTTGATGTTCATTTTTATGAATTATGAAAGAGAGATGTGACCTGGTGGATCCTCCTTGAAGAGGAATCTAATCTAGCCAGTCTTTAACACAGGACGGTGTTAGGTGCAGCCGCTGTGGAGTATAGCCAAAATATGTGTCTTGTTGTTTACCTGTTAAAATCTAATCAACAACATAAGTCATTGGAGGAGCAAACAAGAGACCAAAATCACTTTTTCCTACTCTGTGTAAAAATGACATGCCCATAATTAATAGAGTATATCTCTGCTACTACAAGGTCTATTTGAATAATCAAGGTATCACTATAACGGGATCAACATGTGAGATTAGTTCCGATGTGTATATGTTACTGGGTGAATGAAGTTAACACAGCGTCCTACATTTCATTTAGCAGACGTACATCAGAGAGTCAGTACAACACAAGCAAGGAGGAAACACCTACAGCTCTAAGTCCGATCGGACACTCAGGTGCTGACAGGCAGTGCTGCACAAAGTTGAATATGTCAAACCCAAAAGCAGCATGCCTGTGTGCAGCCCTGTTTTATCCCGTAGGCTTCTGTTACCGTGAGTCTGATCAGGACATTTAGGACCGGGCAAAAAGATAGATAGGTTGGCAATTTGAGACCAAATCAATAAATAATAAAACAGACATTATACATTTCCAACAATTAGACGTAAAAGTCAGAGTGGCTGCTGTCCTGAGTTTTCTCAGAATGCAAAAGATTATTCATCACATCTTTGTCCAAAAAAAAAAGCAACAAAATGGCTTAAATCTGCACTCCAGGAGGGGTACCGCTCTATATGCATACTTCAGATTAGATTGTTTAATCACAGCCTCTAATGTGATAAATCACAATTAAATGTTTGAATGGCAGCGCTGATAAGTATGTAAAACTTTTGTGTTTCAGAGCCCAAAGACCCAGAGCTCAAGATTGTGCTGATTGGGGCGACTAAAGCCGGAAAGAGTGCAACGGGAAACACCATCCTGGGGAGAAAGGCTTTTAAATCTCAAATCACTGATTCCTCAGTGACAAAGGAGTTCAAGATAGAAAAAGGAGAGTTGGGTGGACAGAATCTGGCTGTAATTGATACTCCTGGTCTGTTTGGAAGCACCACATCTGATTCATTTGATGAAGAAATCCCAGAGCAGGTGTTGGAGGAGCTCAAGCAGTTGCTGCCGGATCCTCCTGGCCCTGTTGTGTTCCTGGTTGTGCTCCAGCTCGGAAGGTTCACAAAGCCCGAGGAGCAGATTGTAGAAATGATCCAGAGGCGCTTTGGCAGAGAGGCGGTACATTACACCATGGCCTTGTTGACGCGAGGAGATGATCTGAAGAAGGACGGACGTTCCATTGAGGAATTAATCGGAGAAAATCCAGCCCTGCGTGACTTCATCAGGGAGTGTCGTGGAGGCTATCACGTTTTCGACAATGGAGATACAGATTTGCCTCAGGTTACCGAGCTGCAGCAGAAGATCAACAGCATTGTGGAGCGAAATGGAGGAAGCAACAACAGAATGTTTCAAGAAGAAGAGGGAGTCCTCCAGAGAGAAAAGCGTGGAAGAAAAGCAAGAAAAGAAACTGGAAGAGCATTTGTGAAGGTCTGCATTGAAGGTGCTGTTGATGGAGCATGCAAAGGAGCTGCAATATGTTTACTTGTAGAACCACTGCGAACACGGAAAGCTATATTACTGTCTGGAACAATTGGAGGTGGGATGGGTTTATTTGCAGGTGCAGTACGTTATACTGTCTGTAGACTGATTTGGGGAAATTATTAATGCAAACCAATTAGCTCCACATTTACATCAACTGCAAATGACTTTGCACACACATGATCAAGTGTCTGGGTGCCTGCTCTCTGTTTAGAACTTTTGATTTTGGACATTTACTTTTCAGATTATATGCTGTTTGTTTTTATATTGATCTGCTGGTGAACAGGTGAATTCTGGGTAAAATGTGCAGGGTTTTAAAGCTCATGAATAATGGGCCATTTGGGCTGTACACTGAATGAACTATAGGGATACATGTTCTGTCTTTTCCTTGCTTTGACACAATCACATGTAGTGTTGTATGTACTCGAAATCGATCTTTTTGAGGGTCTTGATCTCCTCTCGGAATGGAAAGCATTTTTACTGTCTTGTCTCGGTCTCAGGCTGGGCGGACTCCAGATTTTAAATCAAGACCACCACTGAAAGGCTACTTTACCACGTCATGACTGTGATTAGAGGGAAAACGCCCCTTTCTAAAACAACAAATAACTTCAATTTGTAATTTCTAATCCAGGTTTGACCTCTCAGTGTTTGAGACAGATTTGATCATGTGTGGTTGTTATGATAGAAAAAACATGTTTGCTGAGACAGTTGCATCTAAAGGAAGATCAAATGTCTGTGTCAGTGTAAAAATATGAACATGAGAAAAACAATTGTATGACATATTTTAGTATTTGAGGGCCTATGTTTTCTTTATTCTCCATAAACCACTAAATGAAGAGGGAATCCTCTGAAAAGAGCTTCTTTTGAATGTAATGTTTTACATCCAGTAGCAGAGTGCAGTATGTCTGGAAAGTTTTGCAGTTTGTCAACCTAAAATAAAAACATTGTTTTATTACAGTACATATGACTGTTCCTCTTTTGTTCAAATAATTAACCCTAATGTGAACCTTATCCGATTCGTTACTGATGCAAGAAAATGTTTAATAAGTCTGAAAAATACACCAATGCAAAAAAATTGGAAAATTCTCATTTTGCCCCCCGTTATCTGGTCTGTATTCACCCCCCTAGTGGGCTCAGGATAATCTAGATCCAAATTTACCCAAGATTACTCAAAATGTTTTGAGAACTGGAGATTCTATCCAGATAAAGACAATTAGATTACCAGATCCAATTAGACTACTTTATCAATTTTTCCCCCTTTTGAACAACCTGATAGTTTTAATCCTTTAGGATTCAGTGATACTTCGTAAACTGTCTTTAACTTAAAAAAAACAAAACACAAATGTATACAAGGTTCAATGAAAGGCCGGAGTCCATTTTAGACAAAACACCAAAATCTTTAATGAAAGTCACATTTGTCATCCATGACCACGTGGGGGGAAACATTTCATGGTACAGAGGGTTGAGAGTGTAGCGAGCATACGGCTGGTAGTCACAGGAGCTTTCTGGAGAATACCGGAAACCCCCGAGCACTCAGCAGAGCAACACGCAACCTCAACAGCTAACCAGCAAAACCCATCTGCTACACAACTGCGCCTAGTGCACAAAGAAACAATACAAGCAAGATTAGGATCAAAAAAAAAAAAAAAAACTTTATAAAAAGGGGAAAAATACAAAATAAAAGAAAGGTCCAGGGTTGAGTGAACCTGTCAAATTAAATGACTTTAGAAGATGCTTCAAAATGTCTGATGTCCTCACAGGATTTCTTAAATGCTTTATTGCAGTTGTTTCATTGTGTTTTTAACCATCAGCAGTTACATTTAAGACATTTACCACAGGAGGGGGAAAATGATCGGAGGTCTTGGCAAACAAAGGAAAACCCTGAACAGCCGAAATCAATGAGTGGAAATGGAGCAGGTGACATTTTTAAAGAGGATTAATTCAGTTTGATGATCGGCACTGCTTTAGAGTCACAATTTAAACAACTTTAACTGGATTATATCACTTTGGATGTTTGGTTTTTTTTAAATGTCATTTTGAACAAGAAATAAACAACAAATGAGGAAAACCACCCTGATGTGTTGGGCCTGTATCACTTAGTGAGATTAACGTCATGACCAATTTACTTTATGCTAATCCCAAGGCTTTTTGGTATTAAAGTTGACTCACTAACGACACACAATGGCTGATGTGAATGAAATACAAGATGAAATGTCTTTAGGGTTTGCTTACATTGAGACCTTAACAGTAAAATATGGTTTTAAAAGCAGTAAAGCAATGACTTTACATGTAGGGTTACATGCAAAAGAACAAAAGTAGAAATTAGCCAGGGAAACATGTAAAATGGTTTTGATTTTTATTAGTCAAATTCTTTGAGCCAAAGCAGGAAAACGTATGACACGCTGGGTTGCTAAAGACTGTCTTTAGCCCCTTTCACACATGCACTACTCTGGTGAAAATTTCTCAACATCTCCAGGTTAGGGTGCATGTGATCTAAAAGCAGTTACACCATGACTTCACGAGGACTTTTATACCTGCCAGCCGCCTTGCTAAATGTCAACGTTAGATCTGGTACTATGAAATCACTTCAAACGAGCAGGCGGGGTGATGACGTTCACTCAAAAATGGAGCGTCCCTGCTCGCCTGATTATTTATCATTTTTTCCCCCACTGTTGTGGAAACATGCGTGTACATGTTGTGATTTAAACAATAAAAGCTCTGCTGCACCTAAATTTGAAGTGTTTTGTGGGCGGTTGTTCCGACACAAATCTACCGCTGTGAGGATCACGTGTGAAAGGCTCCCAAAAACACAAGGGCCTGAAATTATCCAAGACAAAAAGTAAGGAGTTCATGTGTGTTACGGGCTATTGATTAGCTTCTCAAGGTTGTATTAGAAATAGTCAACGTGAAAGTAGGTAGCGCACGGTGAAAATAAGCAGACTTTTGGTGTTATTACAGGTTAAATCATTCATACATTTGACTGGCCAAATGAGTCCACCTCTGTATGTGAACATCACTGTACTGAGTCAGTTAGTGGCCACAGTCATTACAGACTCGACGTGACGTTTAGAAGAAGCACATAAGGTTTGACTACATTGCTCGCTTCTTGATACAGGCCATGAGGTGAGAAGAACTTCAAAAGAAAAGCTGAGACTTGCACCCCTTATTATCCTGTTTTTATCGTTGCAGAACTGAAACTTCCCTCCACATTGGACCAGATGCTTTAAAATCAAACAATCCATGAAAAGAAATAAACATCACAGCACATTGATGAATTAAAAAAGAAAGAACAAAAAAAGCCTTTTGTGGCAAAAGAAAATTAAACAAAACCAAAGCATGAAAGACAAAATAAAAACCTTTTACAGCAGGACACTGATGCTTGCGTTGGATTCCGGTCTTGAACATCCGAAGTATTCGCCTGAAAACTGTCCAAACAGAAAAAGGTGAGAATTTTTAATTGAGGCAGAGAGATCGGCAGCTTTTAATAAAAAAGGTATTTGAGGCATATGAAGCCTTTATTGATAGGGCAGTAGAGCGCAACAGGAAATATAAGGTTGCAAAGACTTGACATCTGCTGGTGAAACTCAGAAACTTTTTGGGACTGTAGAGCTGTGACTGATGTGGATGTGCGCTGTTAACTAAAGAGTCAACACACATCACCCTCGCTCGTCTGCTCAAGAATTACTTTGTTGAACTAATTATTTATATTTTAATAAGTCAGGCCTACAATCCTGGTTGGTTCAGTGTTGTTTCTAAGCTAGAATGCAGCCACCCACCACAGCGCTAACTATTTAATGGCTACAGCCATCAAGCTATACCACCCTGATGTAAACAAGCACAGTGGGCTGATGTAGCACAAAAAGGTTTGGCGGTATTCAGATCTAGAAAATGGAGGTTAGATTGGATGTAGGATGTGTCGGGTTAAACTGGAATATAACCACTTGTCCAGAGCAATGTGTATCCAACACAAGAATGTGGACGTTAACCTGAAGGAAGACAAAAAGGCTGCTGGTGCTAGCACTGCTGATTAGCCACACTAGGCAAACTTATTTCACCTTGTTTACCCTCAGTTGCTGGGATCCTGCTAAATTTTGACTGTTTTAACTATAGATTAAGGGGAAATTAGTGGCTAGGAAACCTTTCATCTGTCCTGTGACAACAGATGGAAATTAGCTAGTTAGCTAAAGTAGAATGCATCTTTTCTCTTCTGAGACTTGGGTTATTTTGTACATTGTCCCTGATTCAAATAAACTAGTTTAAAAATAAATAAAATATATATATATATATATATATATATGTAGGAATGCTCCTTAATGTGTAACTGGACAGAGAAAGCCTCCTGTCTGATCCCACTATACTCTGCCTCAACACATTCTCTGAACTGGCCAAATGAAAATGTGTAATGAGAATAAATGTGGCTAAAAAGGTTCAACTAAACAAACAGCATGGGACTTACATGGTGGCAAAGTCGGACAAACCTCGGAGCCCCTCCAGCACCTGGCTGGGGATCTGACCTGGCGGACAGTTTAATGTCCAGTGGTGAACAGGCAGACGTACCTCAACACCAAACCCCAACCCTGACAGGTCTCCACCCTTCTGCAACAGAAACCCTCACCAGCAGGAGCAGGCAGCCCCGGGGCAGCTCACCACACACCTAACTGCTCACACTGCCTCAGCTCAGCTCAAACTCCTCTTTAGCAAACAGGATGCTGCAGCTTTGGAAGGAAAGAGTTCCAGATTTGATTTACTGTAAGAACTGTGCTTAAAAAAAAAAGTAGTATTTTAAAATATGAGCTTGAACACCAGGTAGAAAAGGTAATGTATGAATGTGGGATCGTTCATAGGGCATAATCTTTATGTTTGAGCACCAACTTATCCAGATGAAAAATAGACTTCAAATGTTGTTGGGAGTACTTGCTGAACTGGCTATTAGAGGGACTTGTTTTTTTTTTTTTTTTTTGGTAAGTTTGAAAAAGATAATTGGAACTAACATGTAAAACTTAAAATCTCCTCCGTTGTGTTACATGAACATCTTCTCAGAACCTCACCTGTTGCTGGCGTGGCGAGATCTACGGGGTTTCTCCTCCATTCTCTGCCGCGGACTTGGGCTGGCTTTTAGATCTTGACCTGGAGCCTCTTTTGGAGGCTGGGGTACGGCTTCTGGACCTGGACTTGGATTTGGACTTGGATTTGGACGGGGATCTGGATCTAGATCTGGAACGAGAATGGGACTTTGCCTTGGGCTTCTTGGTCTTGGGAGAGTGGGACTTGGATCGGGAGTAGGACCGGGACCTGGATCGGCTGTGGCGGGATCGGCTCCGGGAGCGAGAGCGGCTCCTGCTGCGGGACCTGCTGCGCCTTCTGCGTCTCGGGCTGCGGGAAGAGCTGGATACAATCAGTGGGTGAGTTGTCATTTTAAAAAATTTAAAAAAGGCACTAAGAATAGGAAAACAGTCCTTCGTAATGCAGTTGATACAGAATGGATTTATCGGGGTTGCAAAGATTACATAAACAAATAAAATATACACCCCACGTTAAAAGCATTTTCTTTAAATATGCATTACATTTTATATATATATACACACACAATTTTAAATAAGATATGGTTATTATCACTGTACAAGTACAATGAAATATTGTTGGAGCAAGCCTATAGATGCCGAATATCAGAAATATACAAATACTAAAACCAAATATTCAAATAAGAAATACAATTAAATAATACGATATAGTAGACAATATACAAGTAATCTGTTAATATGTAATGCTCTTACATTTAAAAAAAAAGAATCCACATCTGAAACACGTGTATGTCTCAGTGGATTGTTCCGGTTAGAGCAGTTTTTATTTATATTTTTTAGCAATCGTGCTTTACGCGGTAAATTCATTAGCAAAATAACTTTATGCATGAGTAAAGTTTTCAGCAAGAAAAAAATAAAATAAATAAATTAAAAAAAAAACACAATAAAATAAAAATTATTTTGAGGAGTCGCGTTTTATCAACGCACCGCGGCCACTCTTCAGATCTTCTGAGTAGACAAGGAACTAACTGCGTACATAAATCCAAAATGGGGATACATGGCTTGCAGTTTCGCGCTAATTCTCACCTCCTGCTCCGGCGTCCATAGCCACCTTGTCTCCTGGGCGGCCCACCTCGCCTTCCTCCACCACCACCACCTCCACCTCCGCCGCCGCCGCCACTACCGGAGTGGGAATCAGGGGGTCTTCCATATCGGGCCATCTGAACACGCAGTTCCCTCCCATCTAGGAGCGCGCCGTCCATGGCGTCCATTGCATCCTCCGCGTCGCGTTTGTCGTGGAACCGCACGAACGCGAAACCGCGACTTTCTTTCGTGTATCGGTCGCGGGGGATGTAGACGTCCCCGACCCGACCGTAATCCTCAAACACACTTCTGAGGGTTTCCGGTGATGTTCGGTACGTGAGGTTGTCCACTTTGAGGGAAGTCATGCCGTCAACGTCTGGCGGAGGCCTACCGTAACTCATTGTGATTAGCTTGTTAGGCCCGAGAGCCTTCCTCTAAACACTTTGAATTCTCGCAACAATCCAGCCGTTATAGTTGTAAAAAAAAAAAAAACTCACAAGCAACACTCAACCGCGCGACTTAATTAAGATTTTACTTCTCTGGTGGGTTTTCTTCAGGATGCACGATCATAAGATTAAACGACTTCTTCATTCGCAACTCCGTCCACGTCGTTTCCAACTTCCCCGAAACCAGCCAAACCAGTCAAGGGAAGCGTCTTCTTCTGTTGGAAATGTGGCGCTTCTCTTTAATATACTACCCGCAACGGCGCCCCCTAGTGGAAGTGTTGTTGTTGTTTAATATACACATAAACGCGCGAAACCCCAACATTTAAAAAATATATATACAATTTAAAAAAGGAAACATAAATACTATTTTTACACGTGTAAACGATTTGATATTTCGTATCCACAACCGCGCTTTAAAAAAAACAAAAACACGTTGTTATATTCAGACTATGTTTAAATCCAAACCGGAAGTAGTTTGACATGCACAGTCGCTAGCGTTAATCAAAAAATAAGCAAAGGTTCTGCGTATTTTTAATACAAGACGAATAAAGCTTATTTAAAAGTTATCAAATTTGTTGGCAATTAGTTTTATTGGCACTTGAATTAGAAAGACGTGCAATAGCCAAACTCCTGAACCGGAAGTGAAAACTAGTTTTCGAAATCAAAGAAAAAAACAACTGGACTGGTTAAAGCGCATGCGTGTTGGTGAGTTTCCTCTGTGTAGAGCGTTTATAAATCGGCGGTTTGATGCTACATACATAGTTACAGCTCTACTAGTCAGCTGATTTCATTCACATGACAGCCCTTTCCCACTTTGGGGTGAAGTAAGCCTCACCGGTACTGAGAAAGTATTTTGGAGAATTTACACGACGGAAACATTTGAGTCCAACTTAGTTTAGGAACCACATGAAGAACATGATGTTTTAAGGACAACGGACGTGCTGCAAAGACCGAACTATGTCACCAATAACAGACTGAGCCTGGACACAAAGAGGAGCAGCCACAGGGCTTAGCTAAATAGCTTCAGCATTGTTGGTAAGTTGTTTGCTGTGCCATGTCTCAGTCAAAGTTTCACTTTAAATACTGACACTTCTTGCTTTGTAATTAAGCAATCATATCTTTGAAAACAGCATAAAGACAAACACAGTTTAAAAACATGTCAGTCATTTCTCATTTGTTTATTGGGTGTTGTAACCTGAATCACTTCTCTTAAAGCAATCTTTGTACATTTCCCAACAAAACTCATCAACAATCTCATTGCTGACGTTGAAAACCATTCTTAAATTAGGTAAATACATTACTTGATGTGTTTAGATTTATTGTATGCCGAATATAAACTGTATATGTGCACTGTCAAATTAATAATGTCAAGTAGCTTGTGTGACTTGTCACTGTATTTTACATGCAGTTGCATTTGGGATAAAATAATAGATCTAATGAATGAAGTTTGCAAAAATGATTTCTTTTGTAATGGGTTGCAGTGAGTGAATAATGCTGTCCTAGTGTCACATGCTGTCTTCATTTGTACTCCCTTTATTCTATCCAGAGAGGGGCGGGTCACTTTGAATTTCTTTTTGTGTTCACTTCCTCAAGGACTTTTACAAATATCCCTCAAAATGGGTCCAGAGGGCAAGAAGCTGTTGAACATCATTATCCTGGGCTTCGGCTTTATGTTCATGTTTACGGCGTTTCAAACATGTGGCAATATAGAGGTAGGTATTCCAGATTGATCACACGTAACTTCAGATCATATAATCAGTCATCAGTGTGATAAGTTCCTAATTTCTTACAGCAAACAGTTATCAAGAGCTTCAACAGCACGGAGTTCCATGGGAGTGGATACACAAGGTGAAGCGCTGCCACTCTTACAGCCATACATACTGTGCATATGTAGTCTACACTGCAGATGTCCCAGTACACATTATCTGCACAGATATCAGGCTCAGCTCAACCAGCTGATTCAAAGTCATTCCCAGCACGACATCTTGAAGGATAATTCAATTTTAGGTTAACCACTTTAGGGAACAAAGTTTGCTCTGAGTTAATTTTGCAGTGACTCCGCCTACAAGGAAGCATCCAACATGAATTCAATCTTTTCATTAAAACGAAAATTCCTCTGTGTTGTTAAAGTTTCACCCTATTTTTTTTCTTCACGTTTTTGGGTGTAAAGGACTGAAAGAGGGGAAAAGTTTTGGATTTGCTTCCTGGAATTGCTGCCTCTTTCTTCTTTAACAAAATGGGTTGTAATGACTGCAGTGTAATCTTCGGGGACACTGACCACTAAAAGTGTTTTGTTTTAATGATTGACAAGCTCAGATTCTAAGTTTCTGACAACATACTAGAAGAGAGAAGATTATTTTAAAACTGCTGTAACACGTCTTTCTAAAAATCAACCAAATATTTATTTTTAACCTCGCAGGACTCTGGAGTCTCTTGTTTACCTCTGATCCCTCCCGTTGTTTTTACTGTCAGGAAGTTTTAGGAGTGTTAAAAGCAATAACTGAGAAAACCAATGTGGACATGTGGTTGGTAAAAACAAACACCCTGAGTGGACATACTTCAATAAAGAAAATGACCCTCAAAGAAATATAGTGCAGTCATTACAGCCTGTTATAACCGCCAGCTGACGTATTCAACAGCAGCTATTCTTAAACTTTTTGCATCTAATGAATCAATAAAGCCCTAAACTATGTAAACAAAAATATGACACAGGTTAAAAAATGCAACAATCTCTTTCAAAAAATGGGACATCTTTGAAAGATGTGGGATAAATATGCCCCAAACATACATCAATGGTTGTGTAATTTACTAAAATATTAACTGTGCAGCCATCTGTCCTTTGCAGCATGGCCATCATATATGGAGTTTTCTCTGCATCTAACCTGATCGCTCCATCAGTGGTGACTGTCATCGGGCCGCAGCTATCGATGTTCTTCAGTGGGCTCTTGTACAGGTAAGTTTCCAGAGACTTAAGTAAGCTTCTAACTTGTGTTTTTCAGGCATATTCCAGCTTCTTATGGGTTCTGAAATGTTGTGTTTGCAGCGGCTACATTGCTATGTTTATATACCCGTACACCTGGAGCTTCTACACGGCGTCTGTGCTTGTTGGAATAGGAGCAGCAGGTACAGACATGTTATCTAATGACCGCGATCTTACGCTTCTAAAAGTCGTCTTTATCTTCATGTTTTCTCATCTTGCTCCTCTCTGTGTGTTTAAGTCTTGTGGACGGCTCAGGGAAACGTGCTGGCAATAAACTCTACCGATACTACGATTGGTAGAAATAGTGGCATCTTTTGGGCGCTGCTGCAGTTCAGGTGAGACTTTCATGCACCTGAATGGAAACAAGATTTATAAGCTCTGTGTTTTTTTTTTTTGTGGCCTTCTTCAGTTTTTTAATTACAAAATGATTTCCCTGCAGTTTATTCTTTGGAAATCTCTACATATACTGTGCCTGGCATGGACACGTCCACATAACGGGTAAGAAGCACGCCGGGTTTATTTAAAAAAAAAAAGAAAAGAAAAACAAAATCTCTGCCTTGTGTGTTTCGTGCTATTCCTAGAGTTTGGTCCCCATGCGGACTTCTCATAAGGAGTTTCATTTTAAGCATGTGACTCACACGTTGTGTGTCTCAGACAAGGACCGTCAGACCGTGTTCATCTCCCTCACCGTGATCAGTCTGGTGGGTTGCTTCCTCTTCTTCCTGATCCGGAGGCCTGACCCTGACCCCGACCCCGCTCCCTCCGAGGCGTCAGAGGCGCTGCTGCAGGGGGAATCCATAGAAAGCAGCTCAACAGTTAGGTGAGCACTACCAAGAACTTTCACTGTGGGGTTTTTTTCACTGTATGTGACAAAAGGTTATGGAAGAATCCTGGGAAAGGACCACTTTTATGAAACATTCCTGGAGATGATTGTTAATCGAAGGGTTTTAAATGTCCAACTAAATTGATATCAGGTTTCTGTAAAAGAGTTAATGTGTCTCTCTGGGTGAAACATGCACACTGGCGCTCCTCAGGCAGCATCAACACACTGACTCTAATGTCTAGAAATACAGGAAAATCAGGAAGTCAAACTTAAAGTCTAATACTTATCATCCCTGGAAAGCTTGCCTTATTGCGATAATAACAATCGATTTGTATTACACGTTGTTATGCTTGTTATTCTCAGACATAAGGCAAGGCAAGTTTATTTCTACAGCACATTTCAACAACAAGGCAATTCAAAGTGTTTCACACAAGACATCAAAAGCATCATGACTGAGGAAAGAAAAGAAACACTAAAATAGAACATTTAAAAATCACTGAAAATGATATCTGAACATATGTTCAAATAAAAACATAAAGAGATTTTAACACACAATCAGTTCTTAATATTCACGAGGATATAAAACCGACGTACATCATTATAATGTCTCATTCTATAAGAAGCAGGTGGCTGTAATCCTTGAGGGTAAAACTGATCAATGGATATCTACCAGAGGTGGCGACTTGAGTTTCAGACTTGGACTTGAGTCACACAAAACTGTGACTTGAGACCTGACTTAGACTTGCCCCTTAAAGACTTCAGACCTGACTCGGACTCGGAGGTTTAGGACTCATGCCCAGTCTTTTCATTCTGTATTTTTGGCGTATTATCATTATCCCCATGTTCATATAAATAACTTAAAATATAAGCAACTTCCCCAGCTCTCCTTAACTGTTCTCTCTCTCTCCCTCATTTCTCTCTGTCTCACTCAACCACTCGCTCAATACACCCTGCCAGGAAGGATGACAGAGCGTTTAGATACAGGAGGAACTTTAAATATATTTTTTAAAGAAGGGTGTGAGAAGTCAGCTTCTGTTGAAATCTCTTTTGATCTCAGGTTGATCTCTAACAGGATGTACATTTCTCTTCCTCGTAATCGTTTAATTAATGACAGAACCAACCGGGACAATTCACGTCTGATCCCACTGCATTCCTGCATGTTCTTCACACACACACACACACACACACAGAGACAGCATGTGATGGAGAGTCGGACAGTTGAGAAGGGTTGAACAGTGCAGCTCAGCTGAAAATGTGTATTGTGACTGTTTATGAGTGAACAAATGACTGTTACAACAACAACTACTACTACAGCTACTTCTACCGTACTACTAATAATAATAAGGAGAAGAAGAAGAAGAAGAAGAAGGCTGCTACTGCCTCAATGAGTTAGCATTACACAGCATTTTAGAGGCTAGTAGTTGGGACCCAGTGTGACGATACAGTACGGTTGTACTCAAACTTTTACAGTTAGTATTTCATGCCTAATAATGGTAGTCATATTTTCCTGTCCTAATATCCTCATAGGGATCCCCCCCCCAACAAAAAAAAAAAACAACAAGAAAAGATGATTAAAAATAACAATATGAGCCCGCCATGTGGCACGTTTAGCCCCAAGGTTCACAGTACATCATATTCATACATATTTTTGAACCTATAATTCCTTTGGACCCAAACTCTAAAAGTGAGGTTTTTAAAATACTGGGATTACCCTAAAAGTCCACAAGGGGGACGCCTTTTCAGTCTCTGTGCCCCTTTGCTGCTCCACCAGAGGCTACGATGTGTTCACTTGTTCACTTGCTGGGTAAAATGAGCTGCATGGAGTCAGCGTGGTGATTGGTTCTGTTGAAGGCGCTCTTGTGTTTGATGAATCATCAGTTTTGTTCCAGTGAGGAATGATTTGGGGAGAGTGGCTCTCAGTGGTATCTGGGGATCCAGGAAAAGTTCAGACCAGCAGAGGTGTTAGATAATTCACTGCATATTGACCCGGGAAGTGGCAAATTAGGGATATTTATGGGGATATTTATTTTCTCATGGCTATTGTTAGTGGAGCCAAAATGACGAGGGGGTGTCCCTGGAACAGCCTCTGACTTTCCACTTCAGCATGAAGTAGCTGGACATGATTTAACTTCCACATAGATCGTGGAAAGTTCCCTTGAAATGTCCTGGAAAATGTTTCCTTTCAAGATAGATGGGAGCCTCGGTCATCCCACCCCAGAGTAGGAAAGGTACTTTTTTTTTTTTTTTTTGTGGAGCAGTGTTGGATGAGACAGGTGACCTTTCACTGTAAATGCTATCCTTTGTTGTGTTTTCCACATTTCTCTTTTGAAATGGCTGAGAAACAGTCGGCATGGAAACCAAGTCCACTTCAGGGATGTAGTTAAAGTTAAAACCCGAGCGAGTAGAAGGACGAGGTACAAGTTGCTTTGAGACAAAAAGGTCCACATGGTTGTGTCGTCATGTTTTTTTTTTAAACTCCCATCCTTCTCTTCGCAGCTCGGCACACGTTGGCCTCTGTTCACAAGCTCTGGACGCTTTTGGTAAGTCGACCTAAATAACTTCCCCGTTATGGCTGCAAATCGAGTATTTTTTAAAGCCAAGTCATATTTTTCAATACTTCTAAAAGTTCTGGAATAGCTCCGGTAGGCAGACATGCTTCCATGCATTTTATTTGGGAGTGTTTCCAAATCTTTTTCCTCTTATCCCCGCAGTTGCAGAAGCACAAAACAAACACAGATATATTCTTAACTTACCTCATTAGTGCTGGCAATGGCTTGTCCTGCTCTACCACAGTGAGCAGCCAATTGTTTCTTTTCTAGACTGCCAGAAAATGATTTAGTTATCATGAGAAAACAAGATTAGATATCTCGAGATACTGAGCTGAATTTTTATTTTATAATGGGATAACCAGCTGAGTTATCAGACAACCAGAACAACATGTCAAGATCTTAAGAAAACAACTGAAATAACTTGTAATGGAGTAAATAAACTGTATGGATGAATGTCCTCTTAGAGCGTCCAAAGATAATTTTACCCCTAAAGATTACGTTGCAGCCATTAAAAGCCCATCTCACAGTATTTAGCTGATCTATACTAACTCGTGCAATCTGAAAACTTTTTCTTAATTTCGGTGATTTAGACTCCAACGTACACTTAAAAAGGCCTTAAGGTTTTCAGTACTGTAAATACCTTTTACCCCTTAGTGCCTCATCATCTGTTAACATCCACGATTGTCTTGTTTCTTTCTTCTTTTTGCAGTCAAAGCATGCAAAATGTTTGTCACCAAGGAGATGCTGATGCTGAGCCTGTCAATAGGATACACAGGTGGGTGAAATGAGAAAAAAAAAGATGCCTAGAGGTCAAACTCAAATGTTTTCAAAGGAAGTTTTCTGATGCTGATGAGTGTGTCTACTCTTCAGGCTTGGAACTCACTTTTTACAGCGGGGTGTACGGGACGTGTATAGGAGCCATGACTCGGTTCGGCCAAGACGCCAAGAGTTTGATCGGCATCTCTGGAATCTTCATCGGAATTGGCGAGATTTTAGGTAAGTCTGCCTTAATGTGCAACTTTAAAAAAAAAAAATGGTGATTTACGACGTCTGTAGATAAAAGCACAGGGCCGAAACGTCTTTAATTAATTCCTTTGCTTTCTTTGCTCTGTCTGGCCAGGAGGGGGCGTGTTTGGGATGCTCAACAAGTGGAACCGGTTTGGAAGAAACCCTGTGGTGCTGCTCGGGCTCATCACCCACTTCATTGCCTTTTACTTGATTTTTCTCAACATAGCCAGCGACGCTCCTCTGGCTCCAGAAGCGGGAACAGAACTGCAGGCCTACATCACGCCCAGGTATGAGGACCGCAGTGAGGGGCTCGTGTACATCCCAATAAAGTAAAAAATAAAATAAAATAAAAGGGAAAGCATTAAAAGCAGCAACTGGTGTGTGCCGTTAAGTACAAGCTCCATGATGCAAAGTTTGTACAGAGTCACTGTGACTAGTTTTGTGCAAGCTGACCCTGATTGGTTGTTTAATTTTTCAGATTTACTTATTTTTCAGACTGGATCCTTCCAGCCAAAATTTCTGCTACTTTATCTCCTCCTCGCAGTTTTTTTTCCAGCAATGTTTTACAATCAGTTGTTATTTAGAGCTGAAAGGTCTAAGATAGATTATAAATCCTAAGGGCAGCAATCAAATCTGTCAAATTGAAACATTTTAAAATTAACAAAAATGTTTTTACATAACTTACTATGTACTAATAATCATACTAGTTGGACAGTGTAGGCCCAGGTAATGGGGCTTGGTGAGGTGTTTTAAACTGTTACATGTTTGTGTTTCTGCTCAGTGTGCCAGTGGCGATGCTCTGCAGCTTCCTGCTCGGTTTGGGCGACAGCTGCTTCAACACTCAGCTGCTGAGCATCATCGGCTTCATGTTCCGCGACAACAGCGCCCCCGCGTTCGCTGTCTTCAAGTTCATACAGGTGAGTTTGAGACCAGAGTCCCTACAATGAGTTCAGAACATCGCCATGTGTGAGAAGAAATTTGGAGTGTATACAGACATTTGCAGCTACAGAGATCTCTTTAAATGTGTCCCGTTAAAAGTTTATTAAAACGTATTGTTTTCTCCTCTGTCCAGTCCATCATGGCCGCTCTGGCCTTCTTCTACAGTAACTACCTGCTGCTCCACTGGCAGCTCCTCATCCTGGTCGTGATGGGTTTCCTGGGCTCCATGACTTTCTTCATGGCTGAGGCGATGGCCGAGTCCACCAGGCGAGAATCGGACTACGACAGCATCTGATGTGAGGCTGGTGAGGAGGACGAGGGGAGGGCACAGCTGGATGTGTCGTTTAGCCCTCCACAGCTGGATATATCACCCAGGGATGATGTTAATGAAGGTATCTCAGCCTGACCCTGCGGTATGATTCTTGAAGCAGCCTGGTTCCGTTAGTCTTTGCATTTGTAAGACCTAAATTAAAAGGGTTTTCAGAGCGATGTCTGCACTGAAGTTGTGACTATTTTAAGTTCAATCTGGCATCGCTCTCGTTATTCGGTGCATAAGCAGTTCAAATAAATTGGAACAAATTCTAAATATAAACCTTAAACACACTCGACTGAGGCATCGATGCTACAGATTTGAAAAAAAAGCACTTTTAATTCACGGTCTATCAGTGATAATATGAAGGGGGAGGGGGGGATGTGATCCCACTGCTAGTGCCTGTATAAAACAGATCCAGAGGAATAAGAGTTATTCTTCTTTATGTTTCCACACAAACATTTCACCAACATATTCCTCTCTTTGGGCGCTGCTGCTCAAGCTGCATGCAACGACTTTAAAAGACATTTTGGTATTTTGAAACCTAATTACTAATAGGAACAAAAAAGACGCTGAAAGCAATCGATGCTCCCGTCGATTGCTTTAGCCAGCAGAAGTGAAACTAAGCCGTGATGGCTGCAACATAATCCTTTAGGTTAAAGCGTCACCATCAAAGTACGGCCACTAAAAGTGTGAGTTTTGGGCGCTGACGAGCTGAGATTGTCGTTCTCAGTGACACCAGACTCCATTGACAAAAGTGTGAGTTTTACCGTAAAGAACACGGGAGCTGCTGATCTACCTGTGCTTCGACCTTTAAGCCTGTTTCTAAATATGAGGGATGCGGCTGTTTTTAAATGATTAATTCCAACACAATACTTGTGAAATGCTGCGAGGTAAAATGAGTGTTTTTGTCCATGGAGTCCAGTGGCTTTAAAAAGAGAAATGTAAGCGCCGTTTCTGCTGGTATATCTGTGAATACAGACACACTGAGAATAACACTCTGAGCCTGTCAGCTGCAAAAACAAACACGTTTTGTTGGCACTTTGTTTGATCTGGTTCAGTTGTAGCCAATACAGCTTGATTGCCAGCTGTCAGGTGAATCAAACTATGTGCACCTATAAGACATTTAGACTCCAAAATGTGTACAAAAAAAAAAGGTTTTAAAAATACCAGAATTCTCTTTAAAAATGTTTCCACTAGCTAGTTACATCGCTTTACACTCAGAGCAGCAAATCATGGGCACCAATTCAACATTCATTACAATGTATAACAGAAAGAAGCCATGTTTGGGCTCTATACATCCGCTAAAACGTAGTTCATGCTTCTGCACTGTCAAAGACTCTGATACACTGAAGCAGTTGTGTTGTCAATCCACTGCTGTCCGCCACCGTTTGCCAAACAGGTTCAGCTGCAGTAACAAGCTTTTCACAGTCTGACGATGACCTGTAGAGACGGATATATGTTTAGGTTCCGAGGCTCATCTGGCTGAGTTTGATTGAAAGACATTACAGCAAAATAGTCTAAAGGGAAACATTGTCGATATGTATGTGTGTTGAATTCATTTCTACTCTTCTTATTTTGTCATGCTGTTTATATGTTCTTGTTCTCTCGTCGTATACCCTTAATGCTGTGTAACTGGTTTATCTGTAATGAGATCCATGTCGGCTTGAGCGCGACCCATGACTCTGCATTCCAGGGAACTTTTCATAATCACAAGCGGCTGACTGCATTTAGTTCAAAAGAAATAATTTTTTTTTTATTCCTTGATACTTTTTCTTGCCTTCTACTTTGAATTAGAAAACGTTTCAACTGGAAAAGTTAGACAGCTAGATGGTAGATTAAGAGGAATGCCAAAGACTGTAACGTAGGTTGTTTTACCCTGAATATATCAATTTATAATCACTCAATTTAAGTGATCTGATGCCAAACCAATACAGTGCTAAAAATGGGCCTTAGAACTCGTTCTTTCCAAACAGAGTTTTTTTTTTGTCAGGGGGAAATGGCAACAATGAACTATATCATACATGCTGTCTTTTTTTTCTTCTTTCTATTGTCAATATTTGAGTGTCAATACTTAAATAACATTATTCTGGTTAATTTATTGCGGAATAAACATTATAGGGGTTGGGTTTTTCCTCAATCGTTTTGGCGTTGCAACCGAAGTGAATGCAATCAATCTCATGGATATTAAGGGAAATGCATGTGAATGATTAGAAATGTGATTTTATACTTGAATGTAGTAATGAACGGCACACAAACTTTTGCTTGCTTGTTTTTATTACCAATAAAATCTTATTTTGAAGAAAAGTTGTGTGCCTGCGTATATTGACCAAACACTGTATAATAGCCTACTGGTTTTATAAGTAAAGCACTGGTTAATAGCTCTGTAGGTGAGTTGCGTTTCGCCTGTAGCTTCCTGGGCGAACCCGAGGAAGCTACAGGCGAAACGTGTTGTTCGCTCACAATAAAATACAGTAAAGTTATTTTCAGTATGCCATGTAGTTTTGATTTATTTTTCAGGAGGTTTTGTAAGATAAGACCATAGACTGTAAATATTAGATTAATTGTTAATTTTAATTGTTAATATTAATATATATTCATATTAGATAGATATTAAGATGTATGGATAAGACACCCACTTTTGCATAATGTTAGAAGTCCGTCTGCCAAAATTAACTTTCTTCTACAGAAGTGTACAGTGCAGTTACAGTTTAAGACCTATGTTTAAGATTTTTTTTTACAAATAGTGCAAAGACTTGGGAAAAGAATCCAAATGTTCAGTCATAAAGTTTCTACAATCTGGCAAAAAGTGTTGAAGTTTCTTTTTTTTTTTTTTAAAACTACATTTAACCACAAAAACGGTGAATATTAAATAGGTATACAGTCAGACAGAATTATTGAAATATTATGTCCTTTTAAAAAAAAAAAAATGTAAATGTCACATGTTAACTCTTCAAGGTACATGTTTTTACAAATACTCTGTTGGTTTCTTTCTAATTTATGGGCAGTAACAGTTTTTTTTTCGTTTTCTCCGTGTGTCTTGACGACACTCTGGTCCGGCAGAAGTTTCTGTTTGTCTTCTGAACATTCAAACATCAACCAACCTCCGAGGTAACGGTCGGTGGTCTGATCCTGGACACTACACGCGTTGGAGAGGGACCAACGTGATTTAAAAAACAAAAAAAAACAGTATTTGTTCGACTGTGTTCTGCACCATCATCGCTGTTTTGTGACGGAGTCGTCACAAGCGCACTTTTTTTTTTTTTGTTGGTGACAAAATGAAGACACGGTGAGGTTTTAACTTGAACCGGCAGGCTTAACCCCCAAACTGAGTAACGGAGGAAAAGATGTCGCAGCAGGAGAACGTCAACCTGTACGACCTGTTAAACTTATCCATCCGGTCACCTCAGAAGAGCGAGGTGAACTTCTCAAAGCTTCATGCTCTGCTCAAAGGCGTCCTGAAGCAGCTGGAGGTCCTGGAGAAGAAGACCCGATGCCCTGATGCTCGTGAGGCTATCAGCGATGTCGACCAGGAACAGCGTACGGAGGAGGAGCACCGGATCCAGGGGAACATCTCCTCCTCCTCTGGTACCCCGGCAGACGGCCAGGGGAGGCTCCCGAGCGGCATCCAGACCTGCGAGGACGGAGAGTCTGAGGTAGGAACAACATATAAGATTTAATCCAACACTTTATGAAGGCATATCGTTTGTATCTTCATTTATTTATTTGTTAGGGACAGTGAATATTAACGAACAGCTGTAACAATTACAGCTGTAAAAATGCCAGATTATAGCAGAAGTGCTAGTTTCCATCTGTTGTCCCTAGGCAGGTAACAGAGAAAGACAAATTACAAATAAAATACAAATACAAAGCCACAAGTGACACAAGACAATAATCGGGGTTAAAGGTGGTCACAGACTTGGTTTTCTTTTATCCACTGTTTGAGGTGTGTTTTGAAGGTTGCATATGTTTGTGTATCTTCATTATGATTTAATAATCTATTGTTTACAGTAAATATGAAGTACACCTTCAGTGGTAATTTCAATGAAGCACTCTTGCATACATTATTTTATTTACACTACTACTACTTTTGCTTTCGTAAATTATCTCAATGATTATTCAATAATAACATTCATAAATTGCATTTAGTTCTTAGATATTTGTGTGTGTGCAAAAAAAATACCACTGAAGGTGCACTTCATATTTACTGATTATTAAATCATCTAAGGTCAGCCTTTACTCAAAGATAGTTTGATTTGTTCACTGTTGGGATGCTACCAAATTAATCCTGACTAATCATACGAGCATTTAATCCAACACTTTATGAAGGCATATCGTTTTTATCTTCATTGTGATTTAATAATCAGTAAATATGAAGTACACCTTCAGTGGTATTTTCAATCTTGCATACATTATTTTATTTACACTACTACTACTTTTGCTTTCGTAAATTATCTCAATAATTATTCAATAATAACATTCATAAATTGCATTTAGTTCTTAGTTATTTGTGTGTGTGCAAAAAAACATTCAATTTTGCTCCAGAACACATTTTTGCATTAAAAAAAGGTGGGATGACATCATCACAGGTGTGACTAATGAAAACCCTCAGGGCTTGTGAAGGTTGCCCACCTTACATTGTAATAAACATCTGCAAAGTTTTGTCACAAATTACAAGCAGAAATAGCTGTTCACGGACGGTTATTATTAAATTATCTGTAGTTTTTATACACTCTCACTTACATCATTCAGATACTGTTGTAGTCTGTAAAGAGACCTTGCTTAAGATCTTTTTGTAAACCCAAGATAGAAGAGTGATTGTGAAGTGAAGCAGGACAGCACTTGACTTGACCTCCGTAATTGAAAACTGGCCATGGCTGGTTCTGTAATATTGACTGTTTGTGGTTGTTTGTTACTTTACGTCAGAATATGTGAGATATTGAAGCTGAAAACATACATCTTGGCTTAGTAGAGTCAGTCGTCTCTCAACCTGAAGGTCGGTGGTTCGATCCCCAGCTCCTGCAGCTACATGTCCGATGTGTCTTTGGGCGAGACACCCAAGTGGCTCCCGCGGCTTTGTCGGCGGCGTGTGACTGTGTATGAATGGGATTAGCTAATACTGATGGCCACTTTTCAAAGCAGCCTCTGCCATGAGTGTGTGGATGGGTAGGCGCGTCCTGCGGTGTAAAAGCGCTTTGACCAGTCACAAGACTAGAAAGGCGCTATACAAGCTCAAGGCCATTTACCATCCCATTCTGCTAACAATTATTTGAATTGTGGATGTAATCAAAATACTTTGGAGAGCCCATTATTGACAATCGCACTGGCCAAACCCCGTCACGTATTGTTTCTTGTTAAAGGAAAAAATCAGTTTATGTTGCAGATATGCACTTTCATACAAATCTTTTTCCTCTAGATGTAAAAAAAAAAACATGCCAGTAGTCACTCCCCTTTTTAAACTCATCCACCGCGAAGCCGGTACTTTTCACTTTTTATCATATAAAAAGTATACCGTTATTATCGTGAATGATACGATATGGCACAACTCTACTCACAGCAGTATTAAATACCAATACAAATATGGACAATTTAAATCAATTTGACAAAAAATGCTTGCAATACTTGTTTTTGACCAGCAGGGGGCGCTTTCGGCTTCTATTGTTTGATGTCAGAAGGTAAAGATGAGACCTCAAAATTAAAAAGTTCTGCTCATATTTATGAGTAGAAAGATGAGAAAGAATCACAATGAAAGAATAATTTATTCATAAAGTATCTTCAGTCTCATGTCTGTTTGAACATCTTTAGAAAATGTGACAAAATGTTATTGTGAACCCAGATTTGTGAAATGTATTGGATCACATGTTGAGTTTATTGTTACATCTCTAGTTGAAGGCATTTTCTTTCAAAACTGAAAGACAACTTGAGTCCAAGACAGCATTGAACTCTTCTTCTACTTCTTCTTCTCCTTCCTGGCACGCAGCAGCGAACATTTCAGCGTAGCGTTAAGCTGTTGATGACAGAGCAGAGGACAATGGGAGATGGGTGCCACCCTGACATCTCAAATGACCTTTGCGTGTCTCTGTTCAGGTTTCTGCTTCCATCAGTGGGGTAAAAAGAAATGACTCAGACTGTCAGCTGTTGATTTAAGAGGACAAAATAGATTGAACTGAAAGAGATTAATCAGAGTAGAAGGTTTTACAAGCCATGTTGATGCCCAGATCCTCTTTTTCCTACCTCGCTCCTGATCTCATCCCCCCCCCCCCCACCCCACCCTCTCTCTATGTGATAGGGGGTAATTAGTCCCCCGCAGCGATGACTCTGGTTGTCAGAGGAAGAATAGATCTCCGGTGAAAAGCCGGACGTCGGGCAGGTGCAGGCGATGATGCATCTGAATCATTCATGTCCTCTTCAGGCACCATTCAGGTCACCTGCTGTATCCGCTGACTCAACTATGATGAGGTGACCTGGAATGCCCTGTCCCACCTGCCCTGCAGTGACTGAAGGGGGTATATGCCACATGTCACTGGGGTCAGAACTAGAGCCCAACGGTTATTCGGCCCTGATATTTAATAATTGTTCAGTGCGGCTGCATGAAAACTATCCCGGCGGTCAGTACGAGACCACATTAATTGTAATCATGGCGTGTGGCTGGACTCTTTAACCAGCTGTTAGTCATTCAGTCTATCAGTGGAGCTCTGTGGGGTTGCTCGGCATTATTTCATGTCCTGGCATGTTTGACCCAGGTTAAACACCAACTCACCTGCAGCTCAGGAATGTCCACTCACTCACACAGACACACACATGCTGCTGATAGTTTACGCAGAACAAAGAAATGCAAATCTTTACTCTGACAACAAACTGTCTCACAGGCAATGTAAACATCCTGAAAGGAAGAAAGGGATTTTCAGCCCGAGATAGAAGCTGGGAGACAACTTGTGTAACATCTGGATCAGGCTCATCTGTAATCCCTGGACTGTGCTTCACCCTCTTTGTCGGCTTCTGTTTAAAGTCCTGTTTGCTTTCGCTGGGGTCAAAGGTCACACGGTTGCACCGGTGGAGACGTTTTCCTGAGATATTTTTTTAGTTCACACTGTCGGGGAACATCAGTTTCTTTACTCAGTGCACTCCAAACTGAGTCATTTGACTTGAATACATCTGATATCAACATTTCAATGAAGCGATCTAACATGTGTAACCAGTGACTGATATTAAGTGTCATTCTCTTGTTGTCGTTTTATTCAGGAGCAGCAGAGTGATGATCAGTTGGAGGAGATGAAGGAGCTCTGCCACCAACAGAAGGTGAGATTGTTAGGAGGGAATGATTACTTATAGTGCGTTCATACTTTTCATAAAACCTGAAAGTCCTGAACATATATTATCTCATTACTTTTTTTTTTTACAACTTGTGGACTCCCTAAGCACTCAGCAGCATTTTTGTTTGTTCCCTTTTCTTGTGACGAGTAAAAATCCTACCAAACGTTCCATAAATTAGTTAAAGCACATTTGCACAGCACTTTTAAAAAGGAGTGTTGATCTAGCCTTGTTTAAAATGCATATGGCAGTGGGAGTAAACGTTTTCTTTCAATCCATTTACTCTAGTTGGTGACAGCTTCATTTGACTACTTTTTTTTTCTTCTTACCACTGTAACTTTTGCTGCTTTGCTAAAGTGCTCATGATGGATAGGCCGGATCTTTGTAATATAGCAATAAGTAAGGTCTTTTTACCTGCTCTTTTGTAATGTTAACAGACAAAGAGTAAGGTCTTTTACCTGCTTTTTCAAGTACCTGCTTCTCAAGATAACACTTGTTATGAGCTGACGCTATACAAATAAAAATTGATTGATTGATTGATTGATTGATTGATTGATTGATTGATTGACTACACTGAGAACACTGTTGAGATTTGAGTGGTTAAATGTCGCTTATAATGAAGACTGTGAAAGTGAAGGAAATGGGGCTGAAAGTCATTTGAAATGTTAAGGGCAGGTTACACTCTTGCAGGGTTTCATTGGCTCTTTGCTGTGTCCAGGTGGTCGTCGCTCAAGCTGAGATGGTCACTGTGGAGAAGTACTGCCATCGTGTGGACGCCCTGGAGGAAACTTTGGTGAGCGCGTGGAAGAGAGGATTAACTTTACTCCTTAAATGTTTTGTATTCAATTCTCTTGATTGCTAATGGACACATGAAACATTTTTTTTTTTTTTTTTTTTCAAGGATCTATTTCCAAAGAATGAAAAAAATCAGACTTTTGAATTTCTCGTGTTCTTCCTGTGACAGAGATCCTTGAGGGACACATTTCAGAGTTCCCCAGACCTCGCTAAGGTGTTTAAGAGTGTGACCTGGAACATCATGCTGTCTGCCCCGCTCGCTGGGAGGGAAGGCCTTCAGGAAGTAAGAAGACAAAACTGACAGACCTTATAAGGAAACTCCTGATTTGCACTGACTTTGTTGCACGTGTTACAATGATGATTTCTCAGGTGGCTGAAAGTGAATTCTAGAAATGCTAAGTCTGTAATTTCTTTGATCAGAAATCAGCATCCAAAATGTCTCGTTTTGATGTATCAGTGGTTCAAAACCGCATCACTTTTTTTCAAGTGTGAGAACTGGAAACGGCTCTCAACCCCAGGTTATTTCTCTATTTTTTATTATTGTTTTCGGTGTTTTTAGGCTCCTATCTCCTCCTGTTTCACATGTGCTACAAAATTGGTTTCAGCCTTATATTGAAAAGCTCTTTCAGGAGTCATGTATTTGTCTTACTGCTTACATGTTTAAAGGTCCAATCTGTAAGATATCTACATATTGGATAATCAGTTTGAACGATTCTGAGGACGTTTCAGTAAAGTCTGATAGTTCAGTGTGTGAGAGGCATCAATAAACATCCTGTTACTAACAAAGACTCTGCATTTTTTTCTTTTTTAAAGGACCTTGTAAATTCAGGACTTGAAGATCCATCCACACATGAACCCTCACACACACCGTCACCTCCTCGTTCTCCGTCGACGTTTGGACAGACTCTCGAAGAAGAGACGTGCACCCTGCCGGCCGCGGAGACCTCCCAACAACAAAGTCGCCCCGACACAGGCCGGTCGCCCGCTGGTCCGCCGCTGTCGCCGAACACCACTGGCTCAGACCCCGAGACAGCAGAGGCCATGTTGAGCCTGAGAAAACTGATGGCGAGGTTCAGTAAACTGGAAGCTCTTGTTACAGCGCTGAGCGAAGGAAAGGTGGACAAATCGCAGCTGACGCACCTCAGAGAGCTCATCGACAACAAAGGTAACTTTCTGAATTAAAGGCAATTCATAAAAGAAACATACGGACTACGGTGCAACCTAACTTTCATCTACAGTAACTTAGGATGTAAGGCTTTCAGGGTATTCTCAAAAATGTCAAAACATTTCTCCAATTACTTCATTTTGCAGGAGATAACCCCTGAATGTTTGTCACCCCTGTTTTGACTTCATGGTTCATGTTGTACATTTAGGTTCAGTGGATGTATCAAAAAACCTGACGGATCAGCTGAACCAGCAGAGAGCTTTGATAGACGGCCTGATGAGCGACCGGGAAAAGGTGGGTGAGAAAAAAAAAAAAAAAAAAAACCTTTACAAGAGGCAGAGAGTTCTGTCCAGAAGACAATCCATTTCATTCTTAAAAAATGAACATGAGCACCGACACACACACACACACACACACACACACACACACACACACACACACACACACACACATCACAGTACTGAAAGTCTGCTTCTTGTTCTGATGATGTCATGTCTCTGTCCGAAGCTGGACGCTTTGGAGGAGATGATTATGAAACCAACGAGGTCAGATTCAGATTCAGGGAGTGTGGATCCGGATAGCAAAGTCTATCATGAGCTCAAACAGCAAATATCCTACGTCAGGTAAATAGTGTCAGGTAGAAAGAGAGAGAAACCTGTCGAGTATATTTTCTTTTTCACACATGCACAAAACTCCAGAGCTTCATGTGTGAACACTGTCCTGTTGATGAGGAGCGTGGGGGGGGGGTGTCCTCTTTGTGTTACATTGACTTTTAGCCTGTTGTGAATATGAAATCATTTCAGATGAAGGTCTGTTCTTGAATATTCGTTGTGTGCAGGAAGTCTGTGAACAAACTGGAGGTGGACATGAAGCAGCTGAAGGCTAGGCAGGCTTTAATTGAGGAGAGCAGGCCACAGGAACATCTACAACATCAGGTCAGACAGAGAGACGTGTTGCTGAGGGTCAGCCAGCAAACACAAACAAATGGAAAAATGTCCAAACTTCACTGTCATATATTGAAGTCGAAAAAAGGCCTGATCCCATGTAGAATCGTACAAACCTTCATGGAGAGAATTTCCAGTTTTCTAAAGAGTCCAGGATCAGTTTTACAGTTTTATCTCAGACCTTTGCCCTTTCCCCCCCCCCCCCCCCCCGCACTCTCGACTCAGCTGGACGTCCTGCAGGGCAGGTTGGAGAACCTGATGCTGTCCTTGACAGATCAGTACTCCATCAACCTCCAGTGTGAGCATCAGCAGCAGGACTCAGTGAACTGGCAGCACCAACAGGAGCAGACTGAGGACAGAGCAGGGACGCTGCAAGAGGGAGAGGCAAGCCAAGTTAGCACAAAGAGAGAGTTTAGGTTCACCTCAGAGCGGTTTCATTCAGCGAGGAAAACCTTTTGACAGAACCTGTTTCACTTTCAGTACACCATGAGATGTCAATGCGATATTAATGATCTGATGTGTGGGTTTTTGTGTTTTGTGTGTATGTGTATCCAGATTATGGAGCTGGTGAGCAGCCTGCAGGAGGCGATCCTGCTGCTCCAAGCCGAGTGTGAAAAACTGCACGAGACCACCAGGTGTCTGCAAGTGGACAACAAACAGAAACAGAGCTACATCGAGGTGCACACACAAACACACAACCTTCAGCATGTCCTCCTGTTTTTCCTCCTTCCTCTTTGTCTCTATCATTTATAACTACAGTGACAGAAATAAAACCGTTTAACTTTATCTGGAGATGTTTGTTTCATTTCGATCCATAATTCCGGTCTCGTTCTTTTCAGGTGATGTAGTTATGTTATAAATGTTTGTTGTGTTGTTTTGATAATACAAAATCTGTGTGCTTTTACGGTATGGCATCACCAGCTGGTTTGGTGTTTTAACAGTAAAATCTAAAGCTCAGATCCTCAGCCTGGTTAAGACAGCAGGCAAGATCATGGGAATGTGTGCCCCTCTTACCCCCCAGGATCTTTTTGAGCAGGCCACAATCACACAGGCCAAGGGCATTTTATTGGACACGTCCCATGTATTGCACTCCGAATATGTTTTATTGAACTCAGGGAGTAGGTACAGGGTTCCTCTGTGCAAACACAACCACTTTAAAAACTCACTAGTCCCTTTTTCAGTTAAGCTCATTAATGAGCAAAAAATAGAGGAGGAACGGAAAACCAGGAGGCCCCCAATGTACCGATAACTGTAGACATGTTGAAACTGTCTGGAGTGGCATGTGTACATGTGCACAGTGTGCATGCGCCTGTGACTGTAGGACGGAGAAGTTAAATGTTTTACATTTGTGATTACTGTTTTTATGTTGTTTTCGATGTATTGTCCATGCAGCGATTTCCCAGCATCCTAGACAAATTTCTCCCTAGGGAGACGAATAAAGAAACCTTGACCTTGACCTTGCTTACCATCCGTTTTGACCTCTGAGAACAGGCACACAAACAAAGCTTTGTCATATTTCCTTCTTCTGCTCTTGTCGTGTTAACAGAAGTCTGATATCTCTCTTTTAAAGGAACTGAGCAAAGTGACTGATGAGCTCGGGGAGAAGAAGGCTGACAAGCTGATGCTCGAGAGTGCAATTGTAAGTGGATTCATTTTTTCATTTATTAAATAAAATAAATACTGCTGGATGAGAGGGTTCATGCAAATGTGTGCAAAAAAACATATCTATTTTAGCTTCAGCAGCATTAACGTTCTGTTCAACAGGTTGTAGGATTATCATTTATCGGTAATGGCTTACAGACAGAATCTCCTGGTGTAAACTTATAACATGAGTCTAAAAGAACGTTGAGTTTTTGAGATAATGCTCCCCCTTGACTTCTTCACTCTTTTTGTTTTTCACTCTTGCAGAACACCGATAAATCCGCTCTGGACAGCAAAGTGAGCCGCGTGCAGTTTGACTCCGAGACAGAGCAGCTCAACGCGCTGTTTCACGAGCTGCTCAACAAGGTGGCAGGCCAGGAGCAGGACTGGCATAAAGTCATCAAAAGACTCTCCACAGAGATGGAGTTTAAGGTAAATCCTGTTCACACAGCAGCATCCAGTGGATCTGTGTGACTCCCTGTGACACGATGTGTGACCTGTGCTCTGACTCCAGCTGAACCGGATCGAGTTTGACCCCTTGAAGACAGAGCTGGAAGATCGCTGGAACAAAATCCACGAGAAGCTGCAGGCTCAGGAAGCTCCCGACCTGGATGACGCTGCTGCTTTGAAAAAGTGGGTATTAAGTTTGACATCTTTTTTTTTTTTCTGATCTGACTGTAAACATGTTTTTTTTCTGCTGTAAAACTGGGTGCTTTAACATTTAATAAAGATTCCTAGTGGACACTCAGGGAACTGCAGTTATGTGCACTTCTGCTTAGTGAAGTGTGTCTTCAGCTTTAACTAGTAGCTAAACTTAAACCAGTTATAAACTAAACCTGGTCAAGCATTAAAAAAAAAAAAAAAAAAAAAAAAAAAGCTGTTTGCAACATCTGGTGTCCCATCTATTGAAACTCCAAACACTAAGTTTACAGGAAATGGCTAATCCTGCCCTATCCAAATCAAACCTGCCCACTTCATTATTTGTATTTCTCGCTGTAAAAGAGAAGACGTGTGTTCAGTCAGCTGTAGGAGGAGACATGATGTGTCTTTGTGTTTCTCTCCAGACAACTTGTGGACAGGTTCCACTGCCTCTCCTGTGACCGGCCCGTCGTCAGAAACAGCCTCGCACCGTGAGTCAACACTGAAAACGAAAGATTACACCACTCTATATTCTAAGTTCTTAATCATCTTGCTCTATTAATCATCCTCTCCTGGGTGTTTGTGTCATTTCCTTGATCATTTGAAAGGACTTTGGTGGACGTGCCGTTCTTGACCAGTCCCCCCTCACACAAGTCCATCTGGCCGTTTGCAGTTAAGCCTCAGGAGAAGTTTCGTCAGAACAACAGAAGGTGAGATCAGCGCTTCTCCATCTTTCAGTTTTATGGGATTTTTTTCTTCTGTTCACCAGCAGGGGGCACAAGACCGCTTAAAGAAAACGACTTACAGACAAAAGAAACAGGAGCATGGAGGTTCTATGGAACCTCTAATCAGTCTTTTAACTGTGAGAGTATTAGTCATTATCTTTGCCTTGATCTCTTCGGTTTCTGTCTGTTACAAGAAAATGTGTTGATTTGCAAACTACGGCTTAAAAAACCAAAGTCACACTTTTTTGAGTTTTATTTTTGGGGCTTTTTATGCCTTTGTTTTAGAGACAGGACAGTGGGTAGAGTGAGAAAAGGGGCAGAGAGAGAGAGAGAGAGAGAGAGAGAGAGAGTGGGGAATGGCATGCAGGAAAAGAGCCCCAGGTCGGATTCGAGCCTGGGCCGCTCGCTTGGAGGACTTTAGCTCTCCATACATGAGGCGTGCACACTGACTTCATGGCTACCTGTGACCCCCAAAGTCACACTTTTACCGACCGACTGATTAATGACTGTTGGATAATCAGTATTTTGCAGCAGTACATAAGGAGAAGCAGAAGTCATTTTGATATTAAGTAGGAAATGAAATGGTGTGAATGATAAATGAGAGCAGATTTAACAATACAGGATGTGACAATAACATATCTACTCCTGTGAATATTCAGTCCATGAATATAAGACGGCCTTTCTCCATCCTTATGATCTTAGTCAAATCAAAACTCTGCAGTCATAGTTTCTCAGTTGTTTCTCATGTCGATGTTTTCTCTCTCTGATCAAACAGCAAACATTTCTCGGAGATGAAAGACTACGGTTACCTGGCTGCGTCGAGGAGCTGCGGGGGGAGAGGCACGATCATAACCCGCGCCATGATGTTCGAAAATCTGAAGAAAATGAGAAATGCAAGAGCCAGAGCGCGACAGAACCTCTCTGCTGAGGTTTGTGTTGCGCTTACTGGACCGGAGTTCAAAACCAACAACAGTCACTGAACGTCCGGGAAAATGGTTCATAGACGTTTGTTCATCAGTGGAAATCCTGAAGTTTATTTATTTATTTATTTATTTTATAACTCATTTTTGAGTGTGTAAAGACTCGAGATTGAAATGTCTCCAAACCTTTAACTACTTTCTGTGTGTGTGGCTGTGTGTGTGTGTGTGTGTGTGTGTGTGTGTGTGTGTGTGTGTGTGTGTGTGTGTGTGTGTGTGTGTGTGTGTGTGTGTGTGTGTGTGTGTGTGTGTGTGTGTGTGTGTGTGTAGTCAGAGCAGGATGTCGCTGTCAGATGTAACAGCCGTGTTTACAAAGAAGGCCTGAACGAACCTGCCAGCAGAAACTCTGAAGCTAAAAGACCAACAAGCTTTACCAAAGAAGGTGATTTTTTTTTTTTGTTTGTTTTATTTGAACTGAAGGCACATCAGGGGAAATGTCTTAAAGTGAATGTTAACATGCAGGATAACTAAAGTGAGGCCAAAGGTGTCATACATTAAGCAATGAGAAAGTCCTAAAAAGGAAAATGAATAAACAATAAATCAGTGTTTGAGGGCGAGTGAGGAGGGTAACTGTTTTTGTAAATACCTCAGCATCAGACTCTGTAGAAGGCAGCTGGACCCATTTTCTTGCTGGGACATTTTTACAGTTATTTCAAGTAGTTTGTAGAAATGTTCTGTCATCATTCACTCTCAGGTGTCTGTATGAATCAGTATTTCTATTTTAACATTATCATGTAGTTACGAGCTCGCAGCAGTTTTAGCTCCCACGTTCAAACCTGCTTCCTTCACTTTGCCCTTCACAATGATTGATGAGCACAAATGTGGTACGGCGTATTTTGGAAATGTCAAGGTGGGGTCTGTGCTGCCCGCTGCTAACCTTTGTCACCCTTTGTTTTTATTTTCTTGTAGACAAAGTCAGGTGCTCTCCGTATCCCGAGCACTCGGTTTCCCCGGAGATGGCAAACGGCTCACCTCTTCTTCACACACACGGCACCAAGGTCAGCCGCTCGGGACACTTTTGACTCCCGACTCCACGAAGCGCCATGAAGCGAATTCTGGAATAAAAAAAAATAGCAATCAAAATGAACTTTTTCCTGAGGTTTTCTTTTGAGGAAATGGACTCAAAGTATACAGGGATCAGTTCTCCATAAAGTGCATGCTGTCCCTGCTTTACAAAGAGCTAACATGTTTGAGAAGTCACACAGATGTCACAGATAAACAACTTAGCTGAAGTCTGTTGCTTGAAACTATCATAACCTGACTGTTGGTTTGTGTCATCGCAGCTGACTCAGCGTTATCTTTAGACAGACTGAAAAGGAAGCACCTTAAATCTGCACTTGATTATAGTTGTTGAGTAAATGTTTTTAGCTCCTGACTATCACTGAAACTCCTTCTACCTGCAGGAAACGTTGCTTTTTGATGAATCGACATGTGCCGTAGTGAGTATTTAGAGCAGCCGCAGCAGAACGGTGTGTTTGGGATTCAGTCCACATAAACTCTGGTGTGTGTGTTTATGGTAATGAAGTCACATGTCACTGAGTTCAACAGCGTGGCTCATGTTATAAATACTCTTGGACGACATGGAGCTCTAAAACACAAGAGGAAGAACATGATTCAGACTGACACACACAGATAACTCTTCTTTTAAATGCACGTTACTGATATTGGTTATAAAATGTTGCTGTGTCATCAAGTACAGCCCTGTTGAAAAGATGCTACAGAGGATACTGAAGAAGCTCCACCAGTGAATATATAGGCAGCTAAAGTACTCAACGTACCCCCACGTGTGAACTCATCAACCTCATCTTTCTTTTATTATTTTTTTTTTTGGGGGGGGGGGGGGGGGGGTGTTGCATCATGACAGGAAACGTATCACTCTGAAGCAGAAGTGTACATCCTGTTCACAGAAACATCAGACTGAGAGCAGGAAGGACTCTTTGATGAGTGAAGATGAAAGTAGTGTGTGTGAACTTACTCTGACATGTGGTCACAACTCGAAGAAGTTTGGTTTTATGACTAATGATGATCTACTACGCTTTGCCTGGAACTCAAGTGGGTTTATTTGAAAGTTGTCACATTAGCGTTGTAGTACTCAAAATTGGTCTTGGCCTCGATACCGGTCTCAAGACTCACTTATTGAAGGTCCGGGCCCCGCCTCGGCATCAAAAGCATTTTTACTCGGTCTTGTCTCGGTCAGACTCCAGATTTTTAAATCCAGACCACCACTGACCGGCTGTTTCGACCTTTCTCGTCTTTTGTTGCCACCGTCCCAACTTGTTTTTTTGTTGCTGGCATGAAATTTGAAATGGACATATTGTTTTCTCCAATAACAATGAAAAGTCTTCTTCAACATTTGACACGTTGTCTTTACGCTGTTCAATCGAGTACGGAGTCTCAGCGATTGTGAACGAACTTGTCTGGGAAATGAGGTTGTATTTTGTTTTTAGCTGCAGCTTTTTATTCCACTGAAACCGTTTTGTGACTGAAGAGAATCCACACTTTCTCTTTCAATCCGTCTTTCTCTCTTTTAGTCCACGGGCGTATGTGGACGTTCTCAGTCATCCTTCAGCTCTCATAAAGTAAAAAAAAAAAAGAAAAATCAATAGTGATGATGCAGCCGACAGAGATGAGCCCACAGGGAGTAGCAGATCATACATTGTTTTATTAAACATATAAATACAAATTTCAACAGAGGAAATGAACACAAAGTACTGAAAAGAAATCTCTATAAAATAGTGAACAGAGAGAATTTTGGAGAAAAAAAAAAAAGAGACCGTCATCCACGTGTAGGAGCAAAATAAGTGTTGAATGGGAGGTTTGAAAAAAGAAAAGAAAACATTAGCCGCTTTTTAAAAACCTCATGGATGGCGGTGACACATCATCTGTAGTTTTAAGATGTTAAAGGTCTGGTTATGAAACAATTAAAAAAAAAAAAAAAAAAAAAGCAACATATCTCTCATTTTTCAGAGCAGAGCCTGTAATCCAGTCGACAGGAAGCGTGCTTGTTATACCCACACAGCAGAGAACAGATCCAAAACAAACCTGGAAGGTGTTCTGCACATTTCTAACATTCGTCTCAACTTGTCTGCAAACTCAAAGGAAAGTTCCACCCTCAGGACACTGCAATGGAAAAGTCTCACTTCATCACACTCGTTTTCTGATTTAAAGGAGCCATACCGGAGCTTTTGCTCGGTTTAGAATGTTTACTCTTTCTTTCCATGCTTTTTGATTCTAATAGGGTCGTCACAATACGGGAATTGATAACCCCCGACCTGATCCGAAGAATCAAATGGTATCGATACCGCAGCAACGAAAACACAATAGTTTAAGTAAATAAAAACACCACCGGTGCTTTTGGTGGTGACTTAATTAGAGTACTTTCACTGCTGTCTCATGTTTCAGACAAACATGTCACTGATGAGTCACGTCGCTGAGGTAGTGAAGACTTAAACTGACTCACCCTCAAGCTCCAAAAGCCTGAAAAAAATTCTAAATATCTTGCAATTTGGATGGTTGAAAAAACTTGAAAGTATTCTAATCACTGAACTTGCAAAAAAACAAAAAGGCGTGGCCCTTTAAATCAGAGAGCGGGGGCGAGTAAACATGGCCTTAACTTCTGACCCTGTCTCACACTTTACATCATTCATGAGATCATTTTGTCAAATTCCTGCATCGGATATTCAAAATCTATTTTTCATGAGGCTGTTGGGTTGGATCAGAACACACAATGACAACTTTGAAGTGAGCCGGTGTGAGAAGGAAGAGCGGGGCAGTAAAATCCAAACAGAAGAGAACGGTTTGATTGTCTGTAAAGAACCACATCTTCTTTCTCTCTGCATCCACCGCACCCTGACAAACACAACCTCCTCTTAATGTTGAAGTGAGCGTGTAAACATGAGACTAATCTACATGTGGAGAAATCATCGAGGGCTGGGGTTTTTTTTTTTTTTTGGTGGTGGTGGTGGTTTTGAACAATCATTTTTGCGAGTTCTGCTGTGGAGTCTTTAAACCCCTGTGCTCCGGTCTGTGTGTGCAGCAGAGAATACATTCAGACACACAGAGGTAGGAGTGGTTGAGTGTCTTGACAGGTTGTGTGGAAAATCACTGAGTTGGCCTCGAGTCCCCTCCTCCACAGACACAGACGAGGCTAATGCATCCCAACACTCTCTGATCAAGATGCATGTTTTTGTTGTTGTGAGTTCATCAATTTGCTGCAGTTTGTATTTACAAAAGCCTGCCTCTTAATGTCAAACTGAGCAGAAGATCAATCCTTGGCTCTTAGTGAGTGAATCTCTCATCTCTCACATAAAAAGTCTCCAGGCAAAATCAGTTCATTATTACAGTCTTTCAAATGACCAAATTATTGCAAACTTCTTCTAAAGTCATCCATCACATCCTCACTTCACATTCTTAAGCGTCCATCCAACCAAACACCGGTCTGTGCTCATAAATTCACTTTATAAATATGTCAGGGTTAAAATACTTCCTGCTGTTCTCAAGGTATTTACAGACTTCTTAGACGCTCTTCAAACCGTCTGGAAATACATTCGATTGAATTTCTTTTCAGGTTGTCGGAAACAACAAGTCTGTTTCAGTATCGTTAGGCATGAGATCAGTGTTAGCCGATTCACTTTTTCAAAGGAAATATCGAAATAATGAAAAACATTTTTTAAGATACTTTTTGGGGCCTTAAGAGAGACAGGAAGAGCTGGGAGAGTGGGGGGGGGGGGGGGGGGCTCCAGATATCAGACGGTGCATCCACAACATGAGGACTGTCGAATAAAAAGATGAGTAAAAAAAAAAAATATGAAAATGTTAATGATCCTGAAATCCACTCTGAAGTCTCAGACATCGTTCTCTTCATGTGTTTAAAAAGGAAATCATTTATTGGATATTTCTGCCCTACCGATAAGTTATCATTCATTTTGGTAAAAAAAAAAGACAGTAACTACCTTTTTAAAAAGAATAATTCATTATAAAAACCTAAAAATGTCATCTCATACTAATAGAAGCAGATCATACAGTGACGTCCTATCCAGCAGCCATATTCGTTTAAGAGATCCTGGAGATACCTTGAGATCAGTTGGAAGTGTCATAAACCAACATTAGGAGTGTTTTTCTTTGTTGCTGTTTGTAAAGTAGAACCTGCGGTCAGTGCCTCCGTCTCGGTGAACTTCTCCTGTGTGAGGCGTTCAATGGCTCCGCTTTCTGGCTACAGCGTCGATGATCCTCCTTCGATCTGTTCCCGTCCCGTATCCGACCGAATCAAAAAACTTTGTCTGAGCAATTTCACGCCTAAGCGTCTCTTTATCTGCTGGTTATTGCCGAATTCCTGCAAGATTATTCCTGACCCCCCCCCCCCCCCCCCCGTGAAAAAAAACGTTTCTCAGAAAAAAAAAAAGATCACAAAGCAGTCTGATTGGCTCCTCTCCTCGGTGAGTGCTCTGTGGGGTCCTAGGCACGTTTCCATTTGATGACTATAGAAAGTTTTTGTGTTCGTGGTTGCTGACGTGTGATGAAGGCAGAGAGGGAAAGTGTCCAAACTGCTCGTCTTCACTTTAGAAAAAAAAAGAAACAAGAGAGGAAACCAGCGAGTCTCTGTCTTTTTCAATGTCCTCTCATTTCACATACGAACCCCAGACTCCCCATTTGCAATAAAACAGATTCATTCAGCTACACTTGAACCAGCGACCAGCCCCCCTTCGCCCCGCCCCGCCACGTCCCCCCCCCCCCCCCCCCCTGCAGCCCAACGCTCAGTCTCATCTTTGGCCGTGGAGAGCCGACACGACGGGGGGCTGCTGGGCGCCGCTGGGCTGAGAGACGGGCGGCCACATGGGAGTCTGTTGCATGTGATGGTGGTGGTAGTGGTGATGGTGCATGTGGTGGCCCGTGGGCGACGACGGCGGCAGCCACGCGGGCTGGTGGCTGGGCGGCGAGGAGGCCCAGAAGGAGCCGAAACCTGACGTGGAGGAGGCAGCCGGGGGCGAGCCGGCCATCGAGACCTGGGAGGGCCCGCTGGAGCTGCAGTCCGACGCCCGCAGCTTGGAGAACATGGTGATGGCGTCCGGGAAGTTCGGCGGCGTGGCGGGAGTGTTTCTGGGAGTACACATCTGAGGAAGAAAGAGAGAGAAGTTAACAGCAAGTACCACTTTATGGTTTTCCTACACTCTACGAGATAAATAAGTCAAAACTTGAAGGAAACCGGGAAATTACCATTTTGTCAAACACAAAAGAAAACAGGTAATATAGTGTATGGATGCATGTCCACTTTGGGCTTCCATAGATAATGGTATCACAGTATACTGAATTGTAACCATTGAACCATGATGCCAGATTTTAGCCAATTAAAGCTCGAGCTGCTGTAGAGTCTGTACAACTGATACAGAATTCAAAAGAGAAGGAAATTCAAAGAAGAAGAAATGTGACCTGTGAGACATTTTCTGTACAAACTCAACATTCAGAAAGTTATTGGACTCTGAATCAGTTTCTGCAAAGAGCTGGACATATTAAACGAATGAAAAGAGGGGGATATGCAAATTAAAATGATTTACAAACACAACTATGAGCGCCGAGAGTTCATGTGTAGGCCAAACGATTGCCTCAGGGTGTGTAGGGTGTGTGTGTGTGTGTGTGTGTGTATCAATCAAACCAGTGTGTGTAAACATAAACAGAACTGAGGCAGAGCTCAGGACTTTTCCTTCTTTATTTATCCGGTTGAGTGTAAATCAAGAACTGAACTGAACTCGTCTCTGCTCCTTCTTCACTCTTCCAGGACTGGTTGAGAAATCCTGTGACGTGACCAGGTATCACATTTCAAAACACGCCGAGTATCAACTTAAACATGTCTGCAAAATCAAGTCTCCGAAAGAGTCAAATATCTGGGGCGCCCATGGGCTAGCGGTTAGGTCTTGCCACATACACGGGGGGCGATCGTCCTCAAAGCCTGAGGCACGGGCTCCTTTCCTGCAGCATGTCATTCTATATCCACTGTCCATAAAAGCCCCCAAAATAAATCTAAATAATAAAAACATGGGAGGGTCAAATATCTAAGTTTGGGGTGTAACAGCTCAGGTTTGTTTACTGATTATCGGCTCAGATGTCTCCTCTGTTAAATCAGGAAACTTTATGTAACTGAAGGTTTGTGACATCAAACTATTGAGGAGCAGGATTCATTTGTTAACATGGAGAAGGTTCAAAACAGTGTGGCCTTGATCAGACTGAGGAGCTGTGACACACTGCTAAATGCCAAAAGTCTTCAGTGAGAACATCAATTAAAGACACACACACACACACGCACACACGCACACACACACGCACACACAGATCAGGTGGCAGGCAGAAATAGAGGATGGTTGGGAAGGGGTTGGGTGGGGTGCCCTCTCAGCTGTGCAACAGGAGGTTTGCTATATTTACACCAAACACATTCAGACATTTGCACAAACACACACACAAACAAACACACACACACACACACACACACACACACACACACACACACACACACACACACACACACACACACACACACACACACACACACACACACACACACACACACACACACACACACACACACACACACACACACACACACACACACACACACACACACACACACACACACACACACACACACACACACACACACACACACACACACACACACACACACACACACACACACACACACACACACACACACACACACACACACACACACACACACACACACACACACACACACACACACACACACACACACACACACACACACACACACACACACAGGTGTCACCAGTTTCTGTTCACACCAAAACAACTACTTCAGACCCACTAGTCGACCTTCTGCACTTCGTGTTCGCTCATAGAGCTTCAACTATCGACAGTTATTCATCATCAATTCATCTCTCACAATGGTTTGTTGTTTGGTTTGTGAAAAGTGGACTGAAAAATGTCTAAAGCAGTTTCCTGAAGTCCAAGATGGAGTCTTAGGAATAACATGGATGTCTGTTTGGACCAGAGTGAGGTCTTGTTTTATAATTTCACATTCAAAATGAAGTTTTAATAAAAAGTTATGTTTGATCACTCTGTTCAATGTTGCAGTAGATGATTAAATATTAAAGACATCACATTTAGCTATGAGTCCGTTTCTGTCTCTGCCGTTCTTCAAGGTTTTACATAATAACTGCTTTTGCAACATGTCCCTCCTGAGTCCTCAATAAACCCCAAAAAGCTTTTTTTTAACTACATCTGCGCCACGCTAAGAGACAAGAACTGCTTTTGATTATTTAGTGCAGTAAACGCATCTCTATTAATTCAGCCGTCCTGATTCTGTTCATACTGTGATTGTCTGTTTGTGATTCTTTGTAATAAGTTTGATTTGAAATAAAAAAATGTTTTCTTATTGAATGAATATAAAGGGATACATTATGAAGTGTTTCTGCAGAAAAACAAAAAGAAGAGGGAATATGTTTGAATCTTTTGTGATTATAAAACAGCAACTAAGGCAAACTCTCATACCGGATGTGACTGACACCGTTTGTGAAATTATTACAACTTTACCGACATGCCGTCTGCTACATGAACACGTGACTCATGGAGGATTCGAGTGAACAGAGACGTTTATGTCTCAGAGCTTGCTCGGCTCCTCGGGGAGCGCCGGTGTTCTGGCTGGATCTCTGTGTGCCTTACAAACAATAACACCTCTCATGAGCGTTTGTCAGGCCACGGGGAGAGAACGACGTGTACCAAACACACACACACACACAATAAAACACATGACCCTCACGCATCAACTCCCAACATGCCACAGAACCGGTTCTCCACTTGAGTCACAATGTTGTCAGAGTCTGGATCACCCCAAGAACTAGTCGCACTTCATTCAGGCGTCATCCTCGGTTTCTGTTTATTTGTAGTGTTTATCTCTTCATTTTATCTTTTCATCTTTGTTTGTGTTAAAGCTACAGGCCGTTCACAAGAAGTCGACCTGAGTTTATCGGCTCAATCTTGTTCCTAAAATCGTGGTGAATAATCTGAAAATAATGGTGTCAGGGCGCAGTTACCTTTTCAAGTTTCTACCAAGGTGACCTGCAGACAGACTTTTCTGGTTGTATGAAATAAACACCCAAATGATGTTTTTCACATTGTTCTGATATTAAACAAATATAAATACGGCCATCTATTGTTGTCCCAACTAGTGTGCTACAATTTGACTCACCTTGTCACTACTTCATGACTCCTTGTGGGGGCTGTTTATGACATGAATTAACGTAATGTGAAGGGAAGTTTTAGACTATTTGAAATTATTTATGCGAAATTTGACTCTTTTCTGTGTGTTTACCTTTAGACTAGTCAGTTAGTCTCAATTTAACATGGGAATTAGTCGCCTAGGAACAGCCCTAACAGCCAAAATACCTAAATTAAGGTTTTAAAATGACCAGTAAATAATGTCACCGTGACAACATCCACTCCTTGATCAGCGTCTATGATTTCACCACAACAAACCAGACTCAACTCTCTTCAGTCTTTTCTCAAACAGTTCATTCCTGGTGCAGTTTAATACAAACTTCTCTGGGTGAGTTTTTTTTTTTCCCAGACCCCTCCTCTCTGTCTTTGTGGCAGAGCAGAAAGCAGTGACTAACTTGTTCTGAGTGTTTAATTGAGAGCTTTTTATTGCTGCTACACTCACTTCCTTCTCCTCCATGCTGTCCCAACATGGCTCCATGAAGACCCCTGGAGCCATGTTGGGACAGTTCAAGGAGGAGGAGGGGGGGGGGGGGGGGGATGGAAGGGCTCTTGTGTGTGGTTGCTCCCCTCCCTCTTTCAGACATGCACTCTTCAACACACACACACACTGTGAGGCCTTGAAGGGAATGATGTCACCGCGCTGCACCCAAAATAATAACAAAGCCTAGCCACCGTCTCTCTCTCTCTCTCTCTCTTCTCTCTCTCTCACACACACTCCCCTTGCTTCTTTCAAGCTCCAACAAGCTTCGCGCAGAAACACAGAGAGGCCTTTTTTTCTTTACCCACACAAGAGCAGCCCGAGGAGGTCACGCTGGCTAAAAACCACTGGCTATGTCGACATGCGGCTGCTGCGTGACCAGGATGGGACAGATCCCAGGATGCAGCGTGGTTGGTTAAGAGTTTTCAGACACGCACAGTTAAAAAACAGGATTGCATAAGCAGCAACGAGCCAAGGACACAGACAGCTCTCTGTGTGTGTGTGTGTGTGTGAACGATGACACAAGTCTGCACAGCAACAGAACAATTATTCTTTCAGTTTTCTGAAGTGAATCCTCCTCATGAGTCTGTAATTATTGTCTTACAGGGTTGCAATTAGATATTTAACGGCGATCATGTCAGCACACGCCCTGCTATAGCAGATGGACACTTAAAAATAAGTGAAGTCAGAGGAGGACATGCTCGCCGTGTGTGAAGAGTTTCCAGTGATCATAAAGTCGGAGTGGAGATTGCCGGGTAAATCACCACATGATACGATAAGATACGCAGCCCACAACAACGATCATTTCTGATACTGAAGACTATAAAAGGCCCCTAAAACATTTCACCTTCTATCACACTTCACCCTGCAATCTCTGACGTTATCCTGTTGTCTTCTTCTTTACTTGTTATCCTGCTCTCAACTTACTTCCTTTTTGGGCCGTTAAGACTCCTTTTACATTTCCCTCCTTCACTTCGTAAGCTCCACCGTGAGGCATGGCGCTGTGACGCAGTGAGTCACATTGGCAGCGCTCTGTTGAGGGCGCTGTGTCTAGGTGGTTTCCGACCTCCGACCACCTCAGCGGCAAGGAAGTGTGGACAACAGGAACGCGAGGAGAAATCCTTCCTACATATCATCATCATCATCCCGTATGCTCTTTTGTAAAGCGTCTCGAGAAAATGCTCGCTATGAATTGGCTCTGTACAAAATGATTGATTGATAACAGACAGAAAGAAGTTGTGGGTGGTTCATGGGGTGTGGGAATACAGAGCGTTCGACAAAACAGAAAACTCGACGGGCTTTCGAGCATCTGTATCTGTTTTTCTTTCCTCGTGCAGAAATAGCTGAACTTGCTGATATTCCTGGTGGTGCATGAATCCCAGCTGTGTGTCTGAAACTCAGCGTTCAGCCCAGTAGGTCAGTGGGTGCATGCACCCCTCCGCCCAGCTCAAGGGATTCAGTCTGTCAGCCTCCACTCAGCCACACATGTCTTAAGTCTAATACTTTTTTTTTTCTTTTTTAGAGGAACCAAATGCACTTACTTGGTGGTGGTGACTGGGGATGTTGGCCTCCTGGAAGAAGGAGCTTAAGGCCGTCTGCAGACAGAGAGAGAGATTGTGTTTAATCATGTGATTTATTTAGATTTAAAAACACAAGTCAAATTTTTCCTCCGTCTGCCTTTGACCACAGAGAGGAGGAGCTGACCCATCCCCCCCACCCAACTTTATGGTCGGGCCGCAGGTCAGCCAACACAACTGGTCATGTGAGCTGGGGGGGTTTCAAACTATTATCTCCACACTGGGATCTAAAACAGAGTCCCTTGACCACCAAGAGGCATTTTCAAATCAGCTCTGAGATAACTGACACACTCATTTGCGGATTATTTCAAGCACACATCAGTGTTTTGTTGCTTTTTTCAAATTTGAAGGACGCCATTTTCATAGAGCCCGACCGATGATAGCATATCAAGTGACTATCTGTATCATCTAATTTTGTCTCCGATATGGGCCAATATTACTTGACTCACCAGTCAAATAGCATTTCATTTGAATAATATTGTATTCAACTAGCAGTTCTCTTTCACCATTAGAGGGCGCTCTATAGATTACAAAAAGCATTATCGACTTTAAGTGTCCAGTGTTGATGCACGTACATGTGAAGTTACTTTCCAGTTGAGTGACCATCTTGTCTTCATTAAAAATATTTTCCACAAGTGTTTGATGTCTGTATTTAAGGGATCAACGCAATACATGTGTAGATCTTTTTCTAAAGGTCAAAGATCAATCAGATATATTCTCTTCCCAATGTCGGTATCGGCCCCCAGAATCACCCATCGGTCGGTCCTACAGGTTTCTTCCATACAGATTGAGTTTAAGCACTTTGATCAATTTGGAGGTAAATAATCAGCTTGTTATTAATATATCAATTTTTTTCTTTTAAATCGTTATTTTCTTTGGTTTATACCACTAAAAGGCAAATGGACATGTTCATGTATTTTCTAGTCACCAAATATTCTTAGAAAACTGTGACATAAATAGTCGTCCTTAGCACCCTGACAGCTCCGAGTCTCTCTCGCAGGAGATTTAAAATAGCTGACTGACTGAGGAGGAACCGAGCGGCTGTAAAAATGTAAACAGCGTGGCGTGGCTGCCTCGCTGCACAAACAAGGAAATGAGTGGGCTTCTTGTTTGAGTTCCTCTTTGTTGTGAACACAGCCAAGGACGGGGGAACAAAAAAAAAAAAACACACACCCTGTGACCTCTGAGAGACGGAAAACAAAAGGCCGATAACCAACGCAGCCAAAACAAAACGTTCTCTGAATGTGACTGTAGAGTGATTCATGTGCATCACGGAAAACACTGAGCGTCGTCATGTCTCGGACTAATAAAAAGGTGCTGGCACAAAACCAGTTTGAAGCCATTAAATCAGCTTCATTTTTCACCTTCACTTTCCAGCCAGAATAACATCCACACAGGGTTATGACACTCACTCTGGCTCAGCGTGTGTCATTGTGTCTGTTCAGTTCAGACTCTCAGAACTCTGCAGACCCTCACCTTCAGAGTAAAGTGTTCAGTACACAAAGATTTAAGCTCAAACTTTCACTGTGTGGATGAATATTTGCATTGACTTGTTATCGTCCTTTGATAGATTTGATCTCAGTGTTTTGTTTGAACACCTGCATTCAAGCTACTTACTATACTAGCCCACAAGTGGCCAAAGATGTCGTTACCCCTAATTTCCACATACTCCGTGCAACGCTGCGGTCCGTCAGCTCCGCGCACCACACCGCCGTTCTCTGCCTCTCTGGCCAATGAGCGCCGTGGTCCGTCTCAGGAGCACGCCAGCAGCGCGGGTTTTCTCTTAATTCTCACGTTATCTTGTAGTTCTCCGGACCGCGGTGCGCACACAGAGTATGTGGAAATTAGTGGTCAGCGTTTACAATCGTGTGTTTCCAGGGCTCACGCCACCAAAACACACAAGTTGGAGACGAGAGAGACGATATTCTTCCTACTAAAAGTGAGCAGGCCCTGTTTTAGTTGGAGCGTATACATGAGTTTGACCATAATTCATTTCAATCCAACTACAACAGAAACACATTTAACATTCACACACTAAAACTACTTAGACACTGAGACCAGCAATCCCCACGTCGGTTGGCTTCATGAACCAAAGTAGTGAACAGGCCTACAAAACTAAACTGAATAGCTGCATTGATTAACTTCTTCCTGCTGCTGCGGCTCGAAAAACAAACGACACTTTGAGCCGTCTGGAGAAAATGATTCTCTAGCACAATAACAAGATACAGCTAAGATGTGTCCTGCTTCCTAATCCAGACAAAGATGTCACCCATCCTTGCTCAATTTCTCAAAATATTTGAAACGTTCTGAGATAAAGCAGTAAAGAGTAAATATGTGGCTTGTTTCTACTTAGTGATCAAGTATGGTTATTTGGACATCAGTGAAAGCTCAGCAGAGCAGCGTGAAGTGAACAAGCTCGTAATGTTTTTTACAGCAGGACAGAAAGTATCAGATAAGAGTGTGAGCTTGTTTTACTGCTCAGCGAAACCTTCGTTTCCTCCCCCCTCAGAGGAGGCCTCTTAATGCCAACACTTCAATGAATGTGTGGTTCCCCCCCCCCCCCCCCCCCCTCCACAGGCCCCTCCCTCCCACCCACCCACCCCCCCCCCCTCCCCCCACGCTCTGGTTGTTTGACAACAGCAGCAGTAGTGCAGGAATGTGGGGCGTACAACGTGACACACATATCAAAGTGAGAAAGTGCTGCCGAGCTGCCGTTGTTACCTCCTCACTCCTTTGTCTCGTCTCAGTCGAGTTTTCAGAAGCCGGTCTGCTGAACGTCACTCACTGATGTCACAGTGTCACTAAACATTTCCCGGTGCTGTGAACACAGACTCTAACAGTACGTGTTTTTACAAGGGATGGTTCATTTCCTCTCAAGTTACGAAACAACTCAGAGACAAAACAATGCAGCGTAGAGAAGACGTCTTTCTGTAGTTATTCATAAATGAATGAAGTGTTTTAACTCACCACGTTGTACATTAAGTGCAAGAGCTGCAAAGAGTAAACTATGTAGATTTAAGGAACTTAAACGGATGTAAAAATGAATTTCGCATAACAGAACCATTTGGTTATATTTCTGATTAGTCGAGTACTTTAGACATGTTTTTTTTAATATTAGTTTGTCAAGTAATCGAACGTGAAGTTTGATATATTCTTGTTACAGTTAGAATCACAGGAAAGAGTATTAGGGCCACGTTAAAGAAAAAAAAAGAAAGATTTCGGGATTAAAGTCTTACATTCACAAGAAAAGTTGTTAATTTACAATATTAAATTCCTTGAAAAAATGTAACCTGACTTGTTATATAATAATCACGCACGCACACGCACACACACACACACACACACACACACACACACACACACACAGTTAAAGTTAGTTGGCCAACAAAGTTGACAGCAGGGTAAGAAGAAGAAGACACCGAGGTCGATGTCAGAGAGCAAAAATAAAGAGGAAGTTGAGAGATGAGGCATGGTAAGTGTGGTAAAACACTTTCATTCTGTCATCTTTAAAAGGGGAACTTTGTATTCTCTAATCAGATATTCTACTGTAATGTATCTATTTATTATTGTAGAATCACTGGGCCATTGTTGCATATTATATTTTATTGTCCTGCTAATCTCTACCCCCGTTTAGATACAGTACAGTTTCTTTTGTCCTCAGCCGACAAAGCAGATTTCTGACTGACACTAAAAACCAACAGCGTCCTGTCATCACTTTTCAAACCCTGTGATAACAAAACAAAAAGTGAAATTAATTCTGAAGTCTTCCTAGAATGGGGTGACAGGCCTCTGGGTAACTGCTGAGCTGAGTTCAGGAGACGCCTTTGGCCTCGGCTCGCAGCCGGAGCCAGAGAGCTGAGAGAAATCAGGCCACTGCTGTCCGACTGAAATGAACAACAGGCTGTTTACTATGTTCTCACTCACAAAGAGGGGAGACAAAACACAACCAGCCCTATTCTCCTTAACCACAGACACACACAGACACATCAGAGCTGATATTATTAGCCAATCACAGTACACTTAAGTCCATTGAGAGAATATCACTAAAGACGTTTTTTTCCTGTTTTTCCCACGATATGCTTTCATACATCCTTTATTTGTCTAAAACACAGCATCCTGTTTTATTCTTCTGGTTTCTGTAGTATTTGGGTGTGGTGAAAATTAACTTTGGGGAAGTTGTCGCAATATGAAAACTGCAAGCCATAAATAAAATCTAGAAAGCGAGGTTGAACTTGTTTTCTCTTCCAAAAAAAAAAAAAAAAGGATCTGTGGTTATGGGTCGGTAGGGATTAATCTCATGGTCTATGTCTTGGACAAAAACACAGACTGGATGTTTCCAATCATTAAAACATTTCAGCAACAGTTATTTTCCATGAAAAGGGGCTGCAGTTAAGTTATTATCAGTCTCAATACCGACACATGTTTCTGGTTATTATCTGAAATAATTGTTTGGTTTTGTTTTGCGTCAAAAATTAAGTCATTAAGAAAAGTGCTAAATGTACACAGTTGAGAGGATTTAAGCAAAGGCTGTTTCGCCTGAAATATCTATAACAGAAGTTTTCTTTCCAATAAACACCTTTTTCAATCAATGATGTTATCTATGCCTCTGCAGAACCCTGCCTATTGGTAAAATCCAGTCATATCAAACTGGTTTTAATAATATGACTCAAATGACTTCTAACATTCATATCTAACAGTCATTACATTTCTCAATTCTGACTGTCAGTGGCACAAACAAGCACGTATAGTGGACGTACTTTGAGAAGGCCAATTTGTGCAACTGGATTATTTATCAGTTATGTCAGCCTGTTTCACCGCTGCTGGCTGATTAAATTAACTGGAAACTCTTGTACTTATTTGTCATGCTTAGACCCCAAACTATGTACGAATAGGGCCAGGATTTACAACACTCTAATGACCTTTCAAGTAGCTAAAAGTCCATTAACCAAAGTCCTTTTTATCACCAGCAGCATTTGAATTCAAATGTCTGAGCTTTTCCTCTTTGTTGTCTTTGAAGGCTGAACAAAAAAAAAAATAGTCCAACACTTCAGAGTCAATCAAGCAGCTCAAACATTGACAACCGCCTGAGAGGGGTTCAGCCAAGTCTTCTCCCCCCCCCCCCCCCCCCCCCCCCCCCCCAAACACACACACCCGATGAACCACCTGGCCAGGCTGCGGCCCGACACTGACACAGCCCCAACAGATTGGTCACTAAAAGCAGATGGAGGAGTGGTCTGAGCAGCAGAACCATCTGGAGGCGACAAGTTCTTCAGGTGTCAGTCAGCTGTTCCCCAGGCTTTATATACGTTACAAACACGCTGATGCTGGAGGAAGGGAGCCATTTTGTATTAAGAATATTCTCCTCTTACATCAACCAGTCAGGCGGCAATAGAAAGTCCAGACTTGCCCTTTATGTTTTACTGAAGTTTTGTTCAAACCTGCAACCATTTTCTTGATTTCAAGGGGGATTGCTGTAGCTGTGTTAAACCTGGGCAAAATATTTGGAATTTCTCTTGGAAGACAGCTGGAGTCAGTGGATACTAAACCTGATGTTATGGCTTCAATGTTTAATCTTTCAGAGCAAATACATTCACTAAGACTGGACTTGTTTTACCATTTGGAGGCTCAGATTGTTATTCTTGTGTCTGAGAATGTTTCACAAGAGGATCCCGACAGAAACAGAACTCAGATGTTAAACATAGCAAGATGATTTTTTTTTTCTTCTTGATAAACGGTGTCTGCTTCACTCTCTTCAAATCAGCCAGACTTCACTGACAAAAACAGTCATTTGACCTCAGAGAACATAGTTACTCATTGTATGCTTCCTTAATCAGTGTCTTGTTTTACCGTGTGTTCTTAAACGTTGTGTTGGCTTCAAACTAGGGCTGGGAAATATATCGAGTTATTAAGATATGTCGATATATTTTCAAACAAGATGTAGGGTAAGACGACATCGTTAATATCGATATAGTTTAAGTTGCATTAAAATAACGTTACAGAGGTGCCAGGTCACTTTTTTTTCTCATCTCACTGATGATGACTGACTGCTCCTCCTCTCTCTCTCTCTCTTTTATTGTATTTAAGGAACATTTTTTATTTTATAATATTACTTTTTAAATTCACAAACAGGTAGTTTATTTTTCCATGTGTTTTCACTGTTAATAAAATACATATCGATACATATCGAGTATCGCCATTCAGCTAAACAATATCGAGATATGAGTTTTGGTCCGTATCGCCCAGCCCTACTTCAAACTAAACATTTACCAGTAAAATATCTTGTGTATTTGTGAAGACTGAAACCCACTTGTAATGGCACTGAACTGGTTAGGGGCAAAAACAAGCACTTTTGATGGTGTTAGGGCTAATTTAGTATCCATTACAGCTGTTTGTACTGTTATTAGTAATACATGTATCAAATAATACAAATTTCCCTGCAATGATAAATCTAAGAACAGTTTAATTTCTCCATAATAAGGAATACAAATGTTGAGTTTGTCAGACCAACTCTACAAAGCCGAAGACCCGGAGAACATTTCTATTTACTCATCATTTCAGCTTTATTGCACAAGAAGCCCCTGCATATAAAGATCAGCTAAAATTAGATTTTCATCTTGAGCAGAACAGGATCAATGTCACACCATTTAGCTCTGAGAACAGGGAGATTGGCCTCTTTTTCTCCTCATGTAAAATCCCCCCCCCCCCCCCCCCAAAAAAAATAAATTAATTAATAACACAGTAAGATTTTTTTTTTTCTCCCCACTGTTTGACTGATCCAGTCTCCTCTCATGCAGGAAATGTGATTAAGGGATTAGTGAAAACCCGTCTAGCAGGGAGGGTTCATTTTTATCACCTTGTGTGTTGAGCCAAACAAACAAGCCAAACCCAGTAGTTTATAATCTGTGAGTAATCTCTGTTATGAGCGGATGAGAACATGTTATCTGACCATCTCTCCACATCACACCATAAAGTTAAGATTATTTTCTATGACTTGCTATTAAACCCTAAAAACAATGTCCAGTTTTGATGCTCTATAAAGGCTGGGTTAGCCTTATCAGCGGCGGGGCTAACAACAACTAGCTCGGTAATGACACAGTGGATTCCTGTTGGGAATGTAAACAAAAACGGCCATTGACTGGAGTACCACGTCCTCAGTGCTGCTAGCCTAGCTGCTGTTAGCTATCGGGAGCGCATGGTAGCGAGGCAGTACTTACCCCCCCCCACCAAAAAAAAAATAGCCAGAGGGAGGTCACAGATATATATGTAAGCACTGTTTAAACACAGCTTTAAGAGTTAAGAACAAGAAGAACAGTGAATTCATGGTCCAGCGTTGACACTCACCTCAAACTGCCAGTGGGCCGCTTGAAGGAGCTGCTTCGCCTGATCGGCGGCGCAGCCTGCCGTCAAAACAAACTGGTTGATCATGACTTGATGTCTGAGTTCGTCCATATTCACAGACATTTCCACTTTCTACAAACGTTTCTTTTAAAGTCGTAGATAAAATAGAGTTTATTAAACACCTCGGAACCTTCACACCCCGTCCTGCCTGCCTGCCTGCCTGCCTGCCTGTCTGTCTCCCACCACCGAGTCTCGGTCCGCAGCCTCCAACAGCAACAACAATATTTTCATGTCACCACCAACAACAAAGAGATCGGCGCTCCTGATTGGAGGCTTCGGGGCCAAGATAGTACTACAGAGGCGCTGATTGGCTGTCGCGGAGACGCGTTTAAATTCACTGGTGCGCTTGGTTTGCGGCACAAAGACACTCCCGATGGGTGGAGTCGAGCGAAACAACAATGACTTGATAACCTCTCCACCCTCTGTGGTTATGCTGAAGATTTGTACACGAGCGTTTGTAGATGTCCGTTACACAAACGTGAGGCGTTTGATTGGACGGCTCGTCTGGACCCAGAGAGCCAATTAGCTGCTCTGTTTGGCATGTAAATGAACGAAACATACATAATAAATACTTTACCGGGAGGTAGAGTTACGACAGCCACTAGTGTTTCCGCCTCACTGTTTCTTATCCATAGACTGTAAATATTATTGTATTTTCACCTTTTATGGATGACAAGTAAGATAAGATAAGATAATCCTTTATTTATCCCACAACGGGGAAATTTACATTGTTACAGCAGCAAAGAGCAAACATTGCAAACAAAAAGTGAACAAAGTACAATTTAAATAAAAAATAAAAAATAGAAATGTACAAAAAAAATAGATAGATACCACAATATAGATTTAAAAAAAATAGATCTGCTGAGCTGCAGTTTTGACAAAATGTAGTCAGAATATTCAGTGTAACACAGACAAGCACACAGTGCACATGAAGTGTAACATGTTATTGCACAAAGTGGATTGGTAAACATAATATAACATTATTATTATTATTATTGTACTCAGCCAATCAGACGGTACAGTAGAGCTCCACCTAAAATCTAGTCTGTAAGTGACAAATAAGATATTTTCATTGACTTGTGACATTTTTTTTAAGCCAATTTGGTTCCTTATCAATACTCTCAAACGCATTATTAAAGCAGCATTTTAAAAAAAATCAAATAAAGCCATTGTACAGTAGGCCTATGTTCATTATGATTCAGTACCATACTACAGTCAGACACCTTAGTAAGCTGGTGAACACAGAGGAGTAAAGCAGCAACTGGAGATTAGTAATTATTATTATTAGTAGTAATTTGAGTGTTTATTGCATGGCCATGCGGAACAGTCTTTACATTTCACTGCACATCTGTATGAGCATGTGACAAATACAAATCTTACCATGCTCAGATGTTTGTTGAGCAACTAAAAGAAAGTGAAGGCTGGGCTAACTATCAAGCCTTCCTTTGCCAGAGACACAACTCCAAATAAATGCCTGTGTAATGTTACAGCATATTTAAGAAATAATACTCTTGACAAACCATTTTTGCACTAACGATGAAAGGTTATAAAGGGATACATAGCATCATAGTACCGGTATTAGCCCGACCCTGCTCCCAAAAATATGCCCATATTGATCATCTGTTCAAGCGGCTTATATTTGGTACTTGTGAGGCAGCAACCTCTAGTGGCTGTAGTAATTATGACAGGCGCACAGAAGGGAGTCAGGTAATAATAAAGTAATGAAAGGCTGCCTTGGGTGAAGGTCACTCAGTAGGTCAAACAAATATCACCCAGGAGACAAACGACCTCCAAACAAACTTAAATACTTGCATACCTGCTGTTGTTGTTGTTATTACTATCAAGGCATTTGCAATATTTTTACTATTTGTATTTTCTGTATGTTGTGTCCTTGTAAAGCACTTTGCCCGATGTCTGTGAGAAGTGCGATATACATACACTTCGCACACATACATTTATGTTTTGGTTAAGTTTGAATTCATGCACTCAAGCTGCAGACATGTTTTAAAAACTACTACTCAATCATCACCAAAAAGAACACGTTTATTTCTGTAGTGACTGAAGGAGGAAAGAGGAACAGAAAGAGACGTAGAAAACATGGAACATTTATTTGATCACATTTCAAACATTGTGTCTTTTAAGGTGCAGAAGATCGATCATTCAAAGTCTTTCTGTTCTGACAAAGGAATTAAGTCAGTTTGTACATCGGTTCACTTGAGTTGTCCTGACCGTCTCTTAGAAACATGCAGACAATCAGACCTTCACTTGACTGAGTCAACGAGTTTTGTAATTGTCAGTTAGAATAGAAAGAAATACATTTATATAGACAAGCTTTAAACAAATAAGAACTACAGCTGTTGTCCAATAAGGATGAACTTTTTTTTTTTACCACTCCTGCTGGTCATTCACAGAAGTACACACAAAGTTTAAAAAAAAAAAAAAAACAATAAAAAAATGTACAGAGGAAACTCAAAATAATTTACAAGAACAAACTCAGTTGTTTTTCATAAAGAGGCATCACCATAGACCACTTACTAAACAAGACAGTTATCTAAAAACATTTTCAAATAAAGATCAGAAACTTGTTTTCAACCTCTCGGACGCCTCCTTTCTATTTAGCTGCAGCGTCACAATCTCCTATCTTTTAGTTTGCCAGCAAACACAACACTTTCCCACATTGAAACTTAAAACGAAGAGCAACTCCGGCGTTGCAGTTTTGATTCATGAACTGATCGTCAGCCAGCAGTTTGTTTACTCTAAGAGTAAACAAAGCATGGATTTTTTTTTCTTCATCTACTGATTAACAACAGGTCATTTTTAAAACGACACAAATGTGGAACAGGAAAGCAGAAGTTGAAACCAGTCAGCCTTAAATCTTCAGTGTGCAGCTGCTGGTTTTGTCGCCTCAATTCTTCAGACTCTGATCTTTACATGACAGCCCGGAAACATCTCAGCTGATGAAAATAAAACCTCAAACAAACACAACGTGTAGCCCCCGGTCTTACTGGTGTAAGTAAAAGTCATATGGAACAAACAGATAAGAACAGAAAGGGGATGTTTGGACAGTCAAAGTTCAGATGAAGAAAAACTGAATCTGCTGTCAAGGTTGAACACACAAAAAAAAAAAGAACTGAAAACTCACTTTGTCAATCTCAAGCTTTAGTTCCTCTGTAAATGTAAATCAGGATGATATGGGGGGAACTGCTCCTGTTTGAAACCTATTTGGTCTTTTTAGCTTAAACTTGCTTGTTTCATTCTGCTGGTCGTACATTATTTTACATCTTACATCATTGTCATTTAAATTGTATTATACTCTCTTTATCTGAGAATTACTTGGGAACTTCTCTAAAGGACATAACGGCACAGTTTAACTTGATGTGCTGCAGATTTAAAGTAATGACAGAACAACTGCTCCTTCATGACACCCTCCCAATCCCTATCGCCACCTTACATCTGATAAACCTGACGGACTCTAATGATGTCAGGTGTGCAGTGCGTGAGTGTGTGTGTGTGTGTGTGTGTCTTCGAGGGCTGAGATGGTGTGATATTAAACTGAATGGGATGCACTACCGTGACATCACAGGATGCCAGGAAACAACACGCAGCAAAGACCAAGAAGGTAAAAAAAAACACATGAATTGGTGTGGCTTACATTACAGTGTTTCTATATTGAAGCAAACTATTGAAAGTAAGAAAGACATTTATGTAAATCATTTTAGGATATGAAACTGAAAGACTTTTTTTTTTTTTTTAACTCTAAAACTGTAAAATAAATTACCACAAAAGTGATCAAAGGATGTTCTTCACTTACAAATTGACTTCTTCGTGATTCTCCAATCACATCCAAGATGGCTTTGTATTGATTTTTTATCTTTTTAAACTTTATAGAAAAATATGAATATTTGTTAACAATTGGGTTGGAGGGGGGGGGAGGTTGATGATCACAACCTTCACGTCATCAATTTCACTTTGAAGTTTGGGTAAGTCCCACAGGAAAGTGTACAGAAATACGGACTCACACAAAGAACATATTATGGTGATGAATGATGGTGTAAAACAGCGTTCACACACCTACCAGCAACACGGCTCGGAGCCTGTGAGTGTAGGGTGTCGGGATTTGGCCGAAGAGGCTTAAAAATGGGTGAAAAAAATAAATAAAAGGAAGGGATACACTATGATGACATCACATGTTACCCGACTGTAAAACAAATAAGAGAGAAAGTGACACCTTCAGAAGGTTTTTGGGGTTGAGCCATCTATGAAAAATCACTTCCCTCCCTTTGTCTCATTGGTCAGTAGTCCTCCACCCATCCATTCTCCAAAATAAAAGCATCAATAACCTCCTTCATGGCCAGGTTTGGGATGAGTTGATCTTGTGTCAGAGGAGTGCGTGTCACCGGGTCAAAATGGCCGACTCGCTGCAAGAAAACAGCAGACATCTAGATTTAACCCACATTCCACCACAGGGCTGCACAGACTCTGACTGCATCATGAGATTCTCTCTAAGGTAAGCAGTCAATCAGACACAGGTGCCCTCAGACATTTCGATGTTCATCTGCGGTGGACTTTTTTTTACCTGTAGGTGCTCTTCTATGTCTTTTCTGTCGTAGGTGATTCCACTGGGAGTGATACAGGGCTCTCTCATCAACTCAAAGCTGATCTTTCCACACAGGTAGTCTGGGATCTCGCGCTTCTATCAAACACAGCACGGGAAAGATTTTCATTAGGAGAGCGTTTCACTTTTGAAAATCTTTTTTCAGACAAAGAGTTAACTGTGACTCGTTGCACCAGCAGTGTGTTCAGCTCTGTCTTAAAACTCCTCTGAGCAGCTTTTAGCCTGGTTATGAAACTCACTGATCTTTATACAGATGCCTCTATATAACACACTAAAACAAACAGGACCATCAACGACAAGATGGATTATTTCTGCAGTGGTTATTATGCCTGAAACCACGGCGGGGGGAAGGTGTCAGATGAGGCGATTTACAGCACACTGAAGAATCAGACTTCACAGTCGGACGTGACCTTTCTGTGTGGAGTTTGTGTGGATGTTCTCCTCATGCATGCACAAGTTCCCTCTGGGTAGTTCCCACAGTCCAAAGACAGGCTCAATAGATTACTTGGTTGCTCTATATTGTCTGTAGGGGTAACTCCACGACCAGTCCAGGGTGCACCCTCGCCTCTCACCCAATGTCAGCTGGGGACTACCAGGCAGAAATGATGCATGGAAGATCTTCCAGCCAAACACACTCGTAGGCAGGGAGAGAGTTTCTTTTTACGCACCTTGTTTCTATCTGTGTCATGTTGTAAGTCAGCTTCCTGCAGGTCTGGGATCATCTGTATCTCGGCATGGGAGTACATATCTAAGTCATCATAGATTTCTAAAGGGTTGTAATTAATCGCAGGTTGCTGCTGTAGCACCAAACAACCGGTACTAGGAGCTAGGTGTAAGATTTCAAGTGTTTCAGGAGACAACCCGCTGAATTTAAGCACATTACTAAGTGGAGGAAAATAAACTAACCAGGATTCCCTCAGCAGTAGCGGCGAGCGAAGAGGGAAGAGCCCAGCTGTGTTGGATCTATCTCAGCTTGTGCAACATCTTAAACATTATGAGTGGATAAATTCTGAGCTAATTTTTGGATATTAAACTGTTCTACTTTTGAACTCACGCAACCCAGTGCTAAAGTTTGGGGATTTATTTCACAAACTTCAACAGTTCAATTATGTTTGTCACCTTAAAGCGACTTTTTTTTTTTCTTCCAGAATGTGAGGTAAATATTGATACATACAGATTTCAGTTAAGAGTCAACACTGACCTTCCTCTTCTCGTCTACCTGACTGAACAGCTCCTCCATGTCTGAAAGAAACTTGTCCTGCAGGAGAAAAAAAGACAGTCTTAGGTCACAAATGATCCGCTTTTATTTTACAATCCTTCTTTGTCTCCTGTACCCAAACTAAAATACTTTAAAGAGTAGATTACAAACAGCGTTATCTATAAATAAATCAATCACCTACATGTTTAGTGTGGATCTCCTTCACGTTGTGTTGAATTCTGATGTCGTCTGATTTGTCTTCCTGCTTCTGTCTGCAGCCCTCCAGTTCCCTGTCAAATACAGCACGGACTCTACGTCAGAGAAGAAGACAAAAAAAAGTATCCCGTAGCAATATCACTGACGTCGATATGTACGACCTGCCTCTTTTTCTCAGCTAGGATGAGTTTGGTGAGGTAGGCGTGGAGCTCGCTCTCCTGGCTGATCCTTTTCTCCTCCAGGTTGTTCCAGCGCTTCTTCTTCGCTATCCGCAGAGCGCTGGGAATGTCGTCGCCAAAGTTCAGCCGCTGCTCTTTTGCTAAGTTAAAAGCTTGTAAAGAAAAACACTTTCAGCCCTCTTTTCTTCCACAAGCTATTCCCCGCTTATGACATAAAGAGCTCTTCCTAATGTGCCAACAGACTCAGCATTCAGAGTCTATTTCTAACAGCATGTCAATCAACAGATTCCACTAAATCTTACAAACTGGACCCAAAAGTTTTGTAAGGATAAGAGTGAATGAATCATCAAGCTTTAAATGTCACCCAACCACATGTGAGAAAAAAATCTCTCGTACCTCTCTGTAGGTTACCGATGGCTTCGTCATAGTTCTCCATCTCCAGGTGGCACTGGCCCATAAAGAAGTGAGCTTTGACTGACTGGCTGTCCAGCTCCAGGGCGTGTCGGCAATCTGCCAGAGCTTTGTCATACTGCTGCAGCTTCACGTAGCACAGAGCTCTGTTGGTGTAGTACGCTGGAACAGAGGGACTGTGGGTCTGCAAGAGGAGAGGGGAGACAATCAAAGCATGGACTGTGAGGATATGTGCAAGGTCAACAAGTTGAGCAATGTCGGGTGTTGCATGGATTCTACAATGAGGCCACTGTCACACTGGGTGCTTACTATGGCTCTGCCGTAGCAGGCAGCAGCCTCCAGGTACTTGCGGCTCAGGAAGAGGCGGTTGCCCTGTTCCTTCAGCTCCTGAGCCGACAGAGAGACACCTTTCTCTGGGCTTTCAGACATTTTGTGCCGCTGCACCGGCAGCAGCTGCCTCCTCACTTTGCTTCCCGATCCTGACGCTCAGATCCAACGGACAGGGCCGACGCTGAGGCGCAGAGATCAGACACAGATTCAGCTGATTCGATTTTTGGAGTTAAACGAGAACAGCACTGCAGTAATATGATAACATTTTGACCGGAACATCAAATATCAGACAACAGGATGATAACTTGTATTGTATGGGGAAATGCTTTTCGGAAACAGACAGCATAGAAGTGATGACTGTCTGCAGGAATCATGCAGAAAGAAGACAGAAATTCTTATCCACCAATGTGATTATTTTCCCTTTGCCTTCTCTTTTATTTTTAGATATATTACTTTTTCATATTTGCATCTGGCACCAATTCTCATCAAGGATAAATTAATTCATCTTTGTTCATTTACAAACCCTAATCCTGACCTTAATGCATCTGTTCCATACTTAGTCTGTATATAACATTATTATTATTAGCATTAGAGCCCGACCGATAATACCGGCCAGCCGATAATAGCACATCAAGTGACTATCGGTATCGGCAAATTTTATCGCAGATATGCACCGATATTTGTAGATTTATCAACCAGTCAAAATGCATTTCATTTGAATATAATTGTATTATACTAGAAGTTATTTTTCACCAGCAGGGGGCGCTATATTGATCACATTAAGCATCATCACTCTTCAGTGCCAAACGGTGATGCACGTACATGCGCAGTTACTTTCCAGTTGTGTTAAGATAACTGAATTTGAGGGATCAACGCAACATAAGATCGAAGATAGATCTAAGAAAGATATCGGGGTGGTTAGTGCGCAGTGGTTAGTGCGCAGTGGTTAGTGCGCGCGCCCCATGTATGGAGGCTGTCGTCTCAAGCGGGCGGCCCAGGCTCACATCCCACCTGTGGCCTCCTTCCCGCATGTAATTCCCCACTCTCTCCCTCCCTGATTTCTGACTCTGTCCACTGTCCTATCTCTCCATTAAAGGCATAAAAAGCCCAAAAATAAATCTTAAAAAAAAAAAAAAAAGATATCGGCCAATAAATCGGTATCGGACGTTTCTTCTCCCTAATATCGATATCGGTCGGGCCCTAATTATCATCATTTACAGCTTATAGTTTGTTTTTGTTAATGGAAATAATGTTTAATGTGTGAAAATGCCAACTTGTTTAAAAACGAGTACATTGACAATTATTCTAAACAAAATAATACGTGAATACATTATTTTAGACTCATAGATGTGTGAATATTATCATAAAAAAAGCAGAAGAAATATAAACACAGGATATCAACACAGGGATAAATACATAGAGGTAGCCTACACTTATTGATTTCTCCAAAATTAAATGACTTAATTAGAGCATCATAATAAAGCAGGTGGAGCTGAGAGGTGGAGGTCTGCTTCTTCTGACCTACAATCGATACTAACCTGCAGCTCTGCACAACACAGGGCCGAACCGGAGACCTCCTGCTCCGGTATCACACTATCTGACTAAACCGGTCAAAACAACGAACACACAAAAACAGCGGAGGCGACGTGCGCGGCTTTAAATGCGTGTCCACATACAATACAATACAGGCGATGTCAACTTTGGAAAAACTGTTGTAAAATAACGGGAACTTACACTCAAGACAGATGCTGCACTCCGCTGCATAAACATTCATCTGACGTCACAACCCGGAAATGGTTCCGTACCGTCGAAAGGGTCCGACGAAAACAAGGAAATGTTCCCGTGTGACTTAACGCTGTCGTCAACCCGGGGGAGGTGTGCAGTGTAAACATGACTCTGTTCGCGAGGTAGAGGGAAATACAATAAATAAATACATAAATAAATAAATAAAGGATGCGATAATGTGTCGAGTCGGCGGGACATGCTTGACGTCACTGCAGGTCAGACAGAGTTATTAGTTAATACGGAACATGGCTGCGCCCACACAGCCGGGAGGATCTTCAGCCTCCAGCCCGCCCGGGTTTGAAGGTTTCCCCTTTGCCCTGGCCGGGAGACCACCTGAGGAAAGTTCGGGTAAAGAGCAAGAGCAAACCGGGGGCGTGAAAAAGAAGCCATGCAGGGCTTGTACGGACTTTACGTCGTGGATGAAAGTTCAGAAGAAACAGACGACGGCTGCTGTACAGGTGACAAGAGGTCAAGGTTCTGTTTACAGGAGAGTGCTGTGGCTTGACTGGGAAACTGTTTACGTTATAACCAACTCAAAAACATGTTTAAAATACTTTAAATAGTTTCCAGCAAAATAAGTATCTACTATTTCTGTACAGTTTTAATATTTAATACAAACTATGAATTGTGAGGTTATGCTATACTAATAATAATATATTGTTTTTTTATAGTGCTTTTCTAGGAACCCAAAGACACTTTGACAAAATACCTGGACAGGAGGTTTGCATCTGCAGACCCTAAGAGTGCGGGTGGGAGTGTGTCGGTAGGAGGAGGTGAGACAGGTAGGGGGGGGAGGAGCCAGGTTGTGAAGGGCTTTGAAGGTGATGATGAGGAGCTTGAAGTTGATACGCTGGGGGGGGATGGGGGAGCCAGTGGAGGTCATGAAGGACGGGGGTGATGTGGTCTCTGGTGCGGGAGCGTGTGAGGAGACGGGCTGCGGAGTTCTGAATGTATTGAAGCCCTACAAAGGCGAAAGACCCTAACTCACCAGAGTGTAGAACTGAGAAAAAATGACTTTAAAGTCTTTTTGAATTGCAGGCAGAATGTTGGAAATGTGGCAATTCTGTCTTTTTAATCAGGTTATTAATGTTCCTAAAAAATCTCTAGCTCAAACATGACCTTTGACCCTTATTTGGAAGTTAAGGTACTCTGCCTTTGCATTGCCTGTACAATAATAACGGGGTCATGCCGAGGCAAAAGGCATTAACTTCCATTTGATACTGTATTTCACTTGGTTGCATTGTTAAAATAACACAACCTACACTATTTCTTTGCTACACTTTAGTAAATCTGCTGTGTGTGTCAGAAGTGCTTGATGACATATATTAAAACAAAGGCCTATAACACCTTAACTCCACTGCAGTGAAACAGTAACTTCACTTTGATCCGCAGTAAAACAAAGGCAGAAGACCTTAACTCAGTTTGAGGTACAAAGGCAAAGACCCTGATGAGTGAAGTTACTGGACTCTGTCTTTGTTTCTCGAGGGCTTTTGGAAGTTAAGGCAAATACAACCTACTATTTTCTCAAAAAGAAAACAACACCATTGACTCAAGATATCTGTCCACATGATAAAGCACACCTGTAATGTTCCAAAAATGACCAAAACTCATTTTTGAAAAAATTGAAGTTACTGCCTTTTGCCTTTGTAGGGCAGCGTACATTAAGTAGTAAGTGTGCAGGAAAATGTTGAATGTTTAAATTGGCGATAATGGAACTAGATCGTGTCGCTTTTCATTGACTGTCATAGCAATACTGACAAGTATTTCAGGTTACATAATTTACATATTAAGCAATACTACAGGTCTGTTGGGCAGTGGGCCCACCAGAGAATAAACCTTCATAGAGGCAAATAAGGTGGTGAACAAACACATCTGGAATGACCTGCACAAACACGACAATGGACATCATGTTCCTCACATTCACACCGCCTTGGATGCTCTGTACCTCCTGCAGAGTTATATTCAAACAATAATTTATACTTTATTGATCCCGTGAGGGGAAATTTGTTTTTACACTGTCTACTAGGCCTAAATACACGTACATACACAAACAGGATCCTATGGACGTGCACTAATGGAGAGTTCTCAGAGGCTGCCCACAGTGGGCGCTCCTGAGCTGGTGGGGTTGGGTGCCTTGCTCAAGGGCACCTCGGCAGTGCTCAGGAAGTGGACTGGCACCTCTCCAGCTACCAGGCCAATTTCTGGACTTGGTCCGTACCGGGACTTGAGCCGGCAACCCTCCGATTCCCAACCCAAGTCCCTGCAGACTGAGCTACTGCCGCCCCCGTTTATTTGTTAGGATCCCCATTAGCTGTATCCGAGAGCTCAGCTATTCTTCCTGGGGTCCACATATGTATGTGCATGATTTACAGTGCAGATATCCTACTGTACACAGAGTGCAGTGTAAACAGGAACTACTCAAGTCCAGTGTGTGTTAATGTAACGCATAAAATCGGGTTTATCCTTCACATTACTGTTATGTTCTCTGACTGTGGGGTTGGACGAGAGTCAGTGTTATGTGGGGAGTGGGGGGGGGGGGGAGTGTGGAGGCATTATTAATGAGGCTGGCAGCAGATGGAAAAGAAACTGTTCTTGTGGCGTGAGGTTTTGGTCCTGATTGACCGCAGCCTCTTACCGGAGGGGAGGGTCTCCAATACAGAAGAAGTCAGATGACAGATCAGAACAACAAGTAAAATGACGCAGTCAATATCTATTTTGAAAAAATACGTTTTCTTACCCCTACGACTTTATCAGACACGTTGCTGAGACATGGTTGTAAAATTGGATTGCTTGTTCAATTTCAGAGTCCATTTAGAAACATTGTGCTAAAATGATGTCCTTAGGTCTGATCCAAAGTATTTTCTTTAGTGTATATCTGCAAGTACGTCTTTCTTTGACACTACAGCCTGAACAAATGTTTCAGTAGGCTGCCATCTCAGTTCAATATTCATTTCCTGCTTATTCCTCCTCATATGTTTAACATGCATTTCTTTATGAATCTTAAGGAGACCAAAGCTGCAGAGACAGAGCCACAACAAGATCCCGAGTGTCCTCTGGACCGGGGCGAGTTGGGACGTAACACCTGGTCCTTCCTGCACACTATGGCAGCGTATTACCCCGACCGTCCGTCGGCTTCACAGCAGCAAGACATGGGGCAATTTATCAACCTTTTCTCCAAGTTCTTCCCCTGTGATGAATGTGCAGAAGATCTCAGGGGCAGGTCAGACCACCATGCTTCTTTTAGACAGTCACATATCAAGCCTCTTCTTCATATCTTCAGTTTTATCACAAGAAAGGAAAAAAAAACACTAAAGGAGTTTCTTTCCCCTCTCCACAGGTTAAAAACCAACCAGCCGGACACCAGGAGTCGCCATGCTCTCTCTCAGTGGTTCTGCCGAATCCACAATGACATCAACGTTCGATTAGGAAAGCCAGAGTTCGACTGCTCCCGAGTGGACGAGAGGTGGAGGGATGGATGGAAAGATGGCTCCTGTGACTGAGAGATGTGAGGACTGAGCGGGGAAAATGAAACCCTTTGGACCACAAAGTGGAGCTCACATCTGTTAGGATGAAAGTCTGTGTCAGAGACAGTGTATGTGCTTTATTTTTAATATTGTGTGTGTGTGTGTGTGGGTACTGATCTGGTAATAAAATTAAAGATACAAAACAACCAAGGACAATCTCTTTTGCTGAAGTTAGAACCTTCACCAAGTGACAAAACAATTTTACATTAAATTTAGTGAAACCAAAAAAACGTTTATTTTTTTGTGTCGATGATTTAAACAGCCACCATGATTGTTCTGGATTATATAAATAACTGCATTAAAATGTGTTTCCTGATCTGTTCCATAGTATATAGTTTTTCAAGATTAGTTTGAACCAGAGTAACCTCTTAAAGTCTAATTATCCCATTCTTAAAGTGTAAGAAATATTTATACTATGATAGTTCAGAGATGAATTAGAACTAACACTTATAAAATACTTAAATTAAATCATAAGTCATTTGACATACTTATTTTTTAACATACTGTATATTATTGGGTTTGGTATTTATGTGGAGTATTTTAATTTGTATAGTGCGAAGCTGAATAAAAGTTATTTTTCAATTACAGCTATTGATCATTTAATGTATGCAGGTTATAAAAGCGTAACTGTGTTGATTAAAGTAGTATTTGTGTTTCTCTTTGAAAGTGAATGTTAGGCATAAACATTTGAACCAATTTCAGTTAACGTGTAGTTGTCATTGGATATAATAAACAAGCTTTACATAGAACAGGGGCCAACCTTGGAATCTGATTGGCCACCCCCAAAACTGATGAACTGTGATTGGCTATTGTCCTTAATAATTTAAATTAATTTGTGTGTGTGTGTGTGTTTTGGCATATCGCACTTCAGGCCCCCCCTGCAAAAATGGCGACACGCTCCTGTATATAGATATTAAAGTGGATTACAGGTTCATTTAAACACCTGTTGTGTTGCCACCTTGTGACGCCTTATCTTCTTTCAGTGCATGTTAGGTCAAGTCACCTGATCTGCGTGTGGTATTAATAAACTGATCATTCATTTGTTATTAAGGAGACTTTAAGGACACCAGATCAAGTCTAGTGCGCGACTGTTAGCATGGGGTTAAATGTCCAATCATCACCCAAATATAGGATTTAAACACAGCTGTTGTTTGAATAAGCTTTCTTATAATAGTAGTTTGTTTATCTTGATCTCCTCTCCTCATTATCATTTTCAACACTGACCTCTAGTGTCGCCTGCACGGTACTATCAGGTAGCTGGACACTGGTTCTCTTCATCTGCACCATCCTTTAAACCAAATCTGAAAAACATTGTTTGCTAAGGTTTATGTTCGAAAAAAAAAACAAAGCTTGGAGTTAGGTTAAAGAAGGGATTGAAACATGGTCCCCCTGATACAAAAAGGGTTTCATTGGCTTGTGTTTATTAGCTGCACTACGTTCCAACCAGACATGTATTTTTCCATTTACACCTTTTTTCATTCAGTACAAAGATAAATATTTACATAACTATTAGTTATATAAAGTTATAAATATTAACTTTTGTTTATATTTGAATGACATCATTTTTTTGTACCCCCTGCTTTTCTACAGATTTGCCCCTAGGGGTCGCTGTCCCCTCATTAGAGAAGCACTGATTCTGTTAGCAACGTTGATCACATATTTCTTTTTTTTTTTTTTTTTACAATATTTACTCCTTTATTACGGAACTTTGTCCTACTGAGCATTAGACACAGCTCTGATCTGAGTGTTTCTGCGTGGACTTTTACATGAAGAAGATTTTGATTAGATTATTTTGAAGTGATGGTGTGTCATTCGTTGTCAGGATGCACGCGGGTCTGACAGTAAACTCAAACTGATGTTATTAAAAACAACAAAAACATCTTGTGATGCTCATTTTATATTGAACGAGTTTTTGATTCAGTTAAGTGGTCACTGTTGAGGCCGCAGTTATTAGTAAAGAAAAAAAGAAGAAAGAAAAATCCCATGATAAGTTACTTGTGACTATTCTGTGTTGTGGTATTTGGCACAGCAACACACCATGAGACTTTTATCATGCCATATTTTAATAACTAAACAATGTTTGTGACTTATTAACTATGCAGGCTGGATGTATTGAGTTATTCAGTCCAACTCCACTGAACTCTTCAAAAACATAGATGGAGTTTAAGTTAACTTCCTCAACAACTTCAATTACCTTCTTGTGCCTGACTGCAGAATATTCCAGACCCAACGTATTTAAAGGCCTATACACACATAGTGCATCCACACAGGTGTACTACTGTAATGTGAGTACTGCTTTTAGTTAGCCTATCATGATAACTATAGTGACAAAAGCCAAGTTTAGCTACCCAGGTGTAAACCTGATTAGTTCTGTTTTAAGGCCGAGCTTTATTGCCCTGTCGCCCCCCGGTGGTGGAATGAACTTCCAAACTCCATTGGATCTGCAGAGTCCCTCTGCACCTTTAAGAAAAAGCTAAAGACCCAGCTCTTTCATGAATACCTACTAACATAATGATGATGGTCTCCATATTATTGATGATGATGATGATGGTAATGACGATGGTTTTTGTTTGATAACGACGACTTATAAGATGGTTTCTATACTGATTAGAGCTCTCAAGAACTGCCCTCAATGTTGTGCTTTGTCTCTGGTCACTTCCTGTCAGCACCTGTGTGTCCAATCGGACTCAAAGCTGATCGTTTGCTCTGACTGACATTGTTCCCTTTTTTCTAGATCCTTGCTTGTGTTGTTCTTACTCTCTGACGTACGTCGCTTTGGATAAAAGTGTCTGCTAAGTGAATTGTAGAATTGTAGAATTATGGGCCTAATGGTGATTGACTCGCTTAAGGAGACAGCCCCCAGTGGCCACTCTATGAAGTGCTTTCTTTGGCTTTTATTTCTGATCACTGGAGGCTAAACGCTTGTGTGTCTCCCAACTTTGAAGTAGCCTAAAATACTGAATATCTGGAAAAGAGCTACCTCTTAAAGGTCACGATGAAAAAACAGATCAATCAAAGAAGGCAGCAGTAGCATAATTTGGGTTGGGTTGGCCTACTAAGAGGCCTTTTTTTATGGAATAAATACACCATTGCTTTAATATAAGCATAGGTTACACAATTCTGTATTTGTATATTAATATCAACATGGTCCTTAATGGATTAACCCATCAAATGCGCATACTCCCACACTCTCGCGGCGTCCTCCTTCACTGTGCACGCGCTGTGGGTGCGCGCAGAGAGCAGCAGCGCACCCATCCTGCCGTGGAGCCGTGAGCGTGGAGCCGCGAGGAGCGCACAGACACACACACACGGAGAGAGAGAGAGCGAGAGAGAGCCACAGTCAGAAGATGGACGGAGTGGGATCGTTCGGAGCGGGCCGGGCCGGAGCCACTATCGACCCGATTGCCTTTGCAAAACAGCCGCAGACCATCCTCCGAGTGCTGTCCTGGGTGAGAGCCTTTTTTTTTTTTTTTTTTTTTTTAAACCGGACTGCTGTTTTCTTGTGTATGTGTATGTGTGTGTGAGAAGGGGGGGGGGGGGGGGGGTGAGGGGGGGTCCTCTCTGTTGTCGCTGCTGCGCGAGACCCGTGACGGGTTCTCCCCGTTAAAATAGACCCAAGAAAAACGAAAGGCTAATTGATAAGCAGTGTGTGTAAATTACATTTTTTTACCGGGAGTCTATTTATGTAAAAACATAGCGTCCAGGGTGTAACCAGGGCCTGGTGGCTGTCTGACACCCTGACCATGAAACTGATCCCACAGCAGAGATTATTTTTTTTATGAGGGAGAAACAGATCTAGTATCCTGTAAACATGTTGCTTTGTTTGCTTTATTGTGCAATGGACCAGACCCGGATTGTGTAGAAAAAAATTGAACATATCCGCAGCTGGTTCGACCCTCAGCCTCCTCATTCCTGTCATGTCAAATGTTATTATTGTATACCGTATTATTCAACTGTTAGTTTTCACTGTCTTTACACTCACACACATTGCATTAATATCTCACATACCATATTCAGCCAATGATTTTGCTGATTTGCCCTAAACGGTCGTCGTCCGTCATCCCACCTCTGATTGGTCCGTGATCATCATTACGCTCGCGGGCCGGGCCACGGAGACGCGTCGTGCCCTGACGTTTGATGTAACGCATCACCTTTAAGTGACACGCAGAAGGTCTCCTCTAGCAGTGCAGAGATCTGCGAACACAGGGAGGGAGAGAGCAAACTATAAACCGTGTTCACGATCCATTCGATTGCATAACTGTATTATTATTATTATTATTATTATTATTATTATAATATATGATTTGGTTCTCTCTATTGTGGATGGAAAGGTTACACAGAAACCTGATTTCCAGATAAGCTAATTAAAGAGGAAAACAACACACACCTACAATTCAAGCTACCTAAATCATTTTTACAACAATTTTGGATATCATGCCTTGAAGTTTATTCTTCCTTTTAGCTGCTTACAGCTGAAAATCTTCCAAACGTTCGACATCATTTCACCTTGCAGGTTCATACTCAGCATGCATCTGCAATCTGTGTTGGAAGAACTACAATTTACTATGGGCTACTATTTTTCTAAAACCACACACAGAAATCAGTTAAAGGTCCTGTTTCCATGTGGAGCAGCAGATCTTGGACTCATAATCAGCGTTCTCGTGCTGATTCACTAAAAGCACCTGAGTGTGTGTATCTGCTCAGATTATACGTACACATACGATTCGTTTCAATTGTGGAGCTGACATTATCCCAACGCGTGGCCCACCGCCATCATATGACCCACACCCCCATGTGTAGGTCCATGTTTCTATGTGTGTGTGTGTGTGTGTGTGTGTATCACATGGCCCTGTTCTGCCATCGAGTGTTAGTCAGCTGACCAGGTTCAGTGGGTCAGACCAGATCAGAGGTTGTAAAAAAAGAGAGAAATCAGAGCAGATCAAACTTAAAGAAGGCTGTTAGTCATAAAAATGGGAAAAACAGGAAACAGAAAGTTAATAGCATGAGCTAAAGCAGCAGCCTCTTGTAGCTACACACACACACACACACACACACATTGCAGCAGGACTGTGCGATTCTTGAGGGTAAGTGAAGCATCCACCTTCTCAGTCAGTCAAAGTGAAACAGAGGAAATTAGGTTAATGCTTCTGGTCTGAGCATGCTCAAAGAGAAGCTCTCGAGTAGTCCTGACATAATCCTGTTTCCAGAGAGCCTGGGACAAAGTTTTTGTAAAACAGACAACGATCTAGCCATCGATTATTTGTGCAATCGCCTGAATGTTTTATACCTGTCCTTTCAAATCTCTTATGTCCCCTTCTAAAGATATTCTCCCTGGTGGTCTTTGCCTCCATCGTGAACGAGGGTTACGTTAACTTCGGCAGCGAGCGTCTCCACTGTGTCTTCAACCAGAATGCTGACGCGTGCAACTACGGCGTGTTCATGGGCATGGTGGGCCTGCTGGCGTGCTCCTTCTTCTTCCTGCTCGACTACAAGTTCTCCTCCATCAGCTCCGTCAAAGACAGAAAGAAGGCCATCATGCTGGAAATCGGCTTCTCGGGTGAGGAGGCAAATGTCTTCACACCTGGCGGAAATAAGTTTAGATACCTTTTCAATATGAATCAGGGGGTTCACTGGACAGCGTCTGTAATTTGATTGATTCATAGTCAGCCTTAGATTGTCAGTGATTGGTTAGACTGTTCTTTTTAGACAAGAGTGATATGTATGTTTGGTCTTTTTAGATAAGGGTGATAGGTATGATTGTTCTTGAAGACAAGAGTGATAGGTATGACCAGTGGTAATTCTAGCGTCACTGGGGGCCCAGGGCAAAAGTCAATTGGGGGGCCCTCCAACCAGCGTCCATCACCATCATGTCTGGAGTCTCACAACGATTATTCCTTTTCTTCCTGTTTCTTTTTTCTCTCCTATAGACCGATAATTCCTCTTCATTTGTATATGTTGACCTTCATTGACAAACTCTGGTCTTCACAGCAATATTGCATGCAACGTTTAGCAGGGAAAGAGAGCGAGGTGCTGTCAGATGGGCGGGCCCCCCCCCCCCCCTTAGGGAGGTTTCCGACTGTAGTTGCAACAACAAAAAAAATGCACATTTTGGGCCACCGCTTTGGATTTAAGTTTGTAATCCCTCAGGGTGCTGGTCTGGGGCCCCAAGCAGTTGCCTTCCCATGCCTGTTGACAAGCAGCGCCTCTGGGTAGGACTGTTCTGACAATGAGTGTAACATGAACAGAAGACAAGGGGGAAAAAGAGAAAAGCGATATAATTTCTGACAGCGGTGAAAAGACGTAAAGAAATGAAGCACTGTAATCGATATTGTTATATATCATTGTCTTGCTATGTCAACAATCGCAGAGCCGCTGTAGCATGATATTATCGTTATCTGGAGCCTTGTATCTGGTATCACATCACACAGTGAGTTACCCTTCCCCCAACAAACGTATACACACACACACTTTTAACATTGTCCTCATAGATGCTCGATTGGATTTGAAAAGCAGCATTTGAAGGACTGTTTCCCCAAATTGTCACTACAAGGCTTACTTCTTTGTTTCAGTCAGCTGCTTCCCAGACAAGACATCAAGAGAAATTAAACCAGTTGACTCATATGAAAGTTATTTGAGAAGTGAGAGTATTTTTTATTTCTCAAGGGAACAGGGAACTGTTTTAACGCGACAGGAATCAAGAAATCAACAGCTGCACTTTGATCTGTTTCAAAGTTAGACTGGAAATCACCTTTCTCTCTGTTCTTAAAAAAAAAGTACCTCATGGTTTTTTTTTCTGCTTCTCCTGCAGGTGTCTGGACTTTCCTGTACTTTGTAAGTTTCTGCTTCCTCGCTAATCAGTGGTCACGGACCTCACCTGATGATCTGCCGCTCAACCAGGGGGCAGATGCAGCTCGGGCGGCCATCACCTTCTCTTTCTTCTCTATAATCACCTGGGTAAGAACGTGCAAAATTAGAAATACGAAAAAAAAAAAAAAAAAACATTTGTGATAGAAAAAATAAGTCATGGTTTACCGATTTCTTTGTAAACTCAGTAGCTGTTCGGTTGGGTTAGGGGCATTGTTAAGTGGTGAAACGTTAACCTTAATCTTTCCTGTACCTTACTGGGCAAATATTTTGCTACTTACAATCAGGTTTTTTTCAAAATAAAATACACACAGCTATTGAATTAACACCATATATTATCTAAGCCAGGAGCAGATTATGAGACAATAGGCTCCTGGGTACTGATGCATGCAAGGCCTCCTATTGTTTTGTCACAGAAAGAGGGTACAAATGTACTTTATTTCACTAAAAAACACAGGTTTCTATATATTATCAGAACACATCAAAGGAAAGAGCGTTATAATGAGGTACCCCTGCTTTTCACTGAGCTGAAGAGAAAAGTTAATAACACTTAAACAGGCTCTGTATTAGAGGCGTCCTGACCACTGCGGCCTCTGCGCCTGCATCCTGTCCCCCAGTCCAATAATCCTCCCATGACCTCAACTATTGACAGTAATCCATTTCTGATAAATATTTTAAACTGATCACATTTCACTCTAAATGTGTTCCCCTGCACATAATTTGAATAATTATCAACATGGTTTACACCATTATTGAGAAAATAAATGATTTAGTGTGTATTTTGCTTTTATAGTTCTAGACCCACGTCCCATCTAGTAACATGAGGGAGGCAGATGGGGGGGGGGGGGCTTCACATTAGGGGAGCTGTTATGTTGCCCATTTCACACAGTCTCGATTGTTAAGGCTCATCTGGTTTTTAAGCACGTATTTGTACAAAAAAAACACAGTAGATAAGTTATTAGCTACCTTACCAACAGCTTGTGTTAGCGTTCAACAACTTCACAGCTGTTTTTAGCATGAGCTAGGAAGTTATTGAATGCTAACAGTAGCCTACTGTGTGTTATAAAACAACATTATAAAAAGGGCATACGTACATTTACAGCTTATGTTAACATTAGCTAGCAAGAGGTTGACTGCTAAAGCTAACTGTTGTCTGACGGTAGCTAAAGAGTTATCGAGTACATTCAATTAACAAAACATGACCCGGTGTCCCTCCTGATTTTCACGACATGTTGTTTGTTTCAGTGGCTAATCAATCTTGTAGAGCTAAAATAATACCATTTCTCAAATTCTCAATAAACCATGAACAGCCTGGAACACATCAGTGCAATGTTACTACAGCGCACATCTGAGAGGGGATGGAGGGGAAAATGGCCGCCATGTGAATGTGGTGTATAATAGCACTTAGCAATCACAGCACAGTTTGGCAGAATTGATCACAAATCTGTCTGGGGAAGTAATTTCTCTAGAATCTCTGTTGGTTGCCCGGCAAATAGTTAAATGACAATCGTATTACTTTCAATGTAATCTCCCAGGACAGATTTTGGTTCTCATAAGTGGGGTTTTTGTTTTATACAATGAGAAGTATCATCCATTAGCGTTTCAGCTGGCATGGGCTACATACACAGGGAAAACGTCTGTGTGGAGGGGCAGAATGCGGTCCTACTCAAGGCAATATCTGAACCCATTGGCAACCATGCTAATGACGATTTAGCTCTTTAAACAGATAACTGCTTGCAAGCGCAGAGAACAAACTGCACTTGGACGTTGAGACTCAACACCAACTCTTCTTCTTGTGTTGCTAGTCAAACTCTAAACAAAGGCAACACGTTGAAAAGGAAGTCTTGGCCAGTAGTCATTTAGCCCTAATGGCTGGCTACACCGGAACCACCCAAAAGTTGGCCAATCAATGCTCCTGGAGGCTAAAATGTCGTCAGCCAATAACCAATGGGTTCCAAGATTGCCTTCAGGGATATCCAGGCTAGCCGTCTCCAACTGGGACCAGTCTTTATGTTGACCTAAGCAACTGCGGGCTATTGTCTTTGTTAAATCAACAGATATGAGATTGGTATTAGTCTTGTTGTAAATGCATTTTCCAAACATTCCTTAAAGGCAAGTCAAGTCAGCTTGATGTCTTTAGTGATTATACAAAACAAAGCAATTTAAAATACTTTATTTCAAAGATTGTTTTTAAAGGTTGCTGCCCCGCCTCCCTCTGTCCCCGTAGGCTGGTCTAACAGTGCGTGCAGTCCAGAAGTATCTGCTCGGCACAGACATGACTCTGTTCACCACGGAGCACATGGACGGCGGCGCACCCACCCAGCCTTACCCCTCCAACTCACCAGTAGGTGCCACCACCGAGACCACAGAGACCTACCAGAGCCCGCCCTTCACCGAGAACAACGCAGCACCCACGTACCAGGTTCCCATTTACTAGAAGTGAAAGACCTGAAGAAGAAGGTTAGGAGAGGAAGAGGAGGAAAGTAATGGAGAATTGCTTCCTGCGATGTTAAACCTGCAGTTGTTTGCGTGTTTATCCGGGCTGAGTTTTTCAAAAATGGTTGAACATCGGCCTCGCCTTCTTTGTTTCCTCTTCTTGTATCCTTCCCTTCCTTGACATTCCAGCTTTTTCTGCACTTTTTCTAGACCTCTATTATGAACAGCATTTCCTGTTTTAGCACACCCAGTGTTGTCAGATGAAGAGCAGATGAGAAAAAGAGAAAACAAGAGGAGGAAATGTAGAGGAGGAGGCCGCTGTGCTGTGTTTCAAACACAAGAATATGAAAGAGATGAAGGGATCAACAGGTGTGTGACTCAACCACAAAGCAGCATTCGACAGAAATAGTGCATAAGGCGTTCACATACAGCACCTTCATCGTTTTCTTCTCCTTCATTCAAGTGTTAAATCCCCTTTTCATGCCAAACAGTACGGGGAATGTGATTTTTTTATTTTCACCTCCCTCTTTTCCCCCGCTGCAGTTAGAAGTGATCCTGTGTGTTGAATCTGCATGTTTCCAAACTTAGACAACAACTAAGTGCCATACTGTAACGTGTGTCTCAGACAGTGACTTAATTTAGTAGATTTTTCACATGCTGTAAGAAAACAACAACGACGATGTTTTGTGACCAAGTGCAATATCTCAACTTCTCATGTAGGTCTGTAGGTAGGTGTGTTATGTACTGTAGGTCGGCTATTCACTCTCAGATTTGAAAAAAAAAAAAATGTAGACACTGTCTCAAATGACATACTAGTTTCCGATTGTGATAACACATTTCAGGCTCATTTTTAAATTAGAATATTTGATCTGACTTTAATTGAGCTTCTCAGATAAGAAGAGTTGCCGTGTGGCGGCCTGAGGGAACATTTCATCCGCTTGTTGCCAATGTAGGTACTATAAGTGTTCACCAAGCAACTTTAATATCCTCTCATCAAATATTATAGTCTTCCTGTATGTAGTGGAAAGTTTCTCTTAAACACAATTTAAATAAAAAACAGTGCTGTGATGCAAAAAGTTCCTAACATTGGCACAGAAGCTGGATCTGTGCGGTTCCAGTTCATTACTAAAACAACGGGCAGTTTCTCCAGGTTGTTCATTCGGGGAAACTTTTAATCCACGTTGAATAACTATCGAGTGTTGTGTTTCTGTGCCAGGCAGGCATGGATTACTGAATTGGCTTAGCGAGCACAGGAGCCACCTGACCCCCCATGGGCCAGAAACTCTGTTTGATGTGACTTTGAACATTTTGGGTTGGAATGTCAGACAAAGAAAAAAAAAAAGCATCTACAAAGATAAAATGACAACAAAGAGACAAAAAATGATGTACAACAAAACTGCAAAGAAACACAACATACAAGGAGAAACCTAGAAATACACAAATTAACTAAAAGAGACAAAAACCTTCTTTGGAGAGACACAAAATGGCATCTACTGGGGTCTTACTTCTGCCTCTGAGAAGTGGGCGGCCCGGTGTGCGTCTGTTCCAAAAAGGCCTGTTGTGTTACATTTCCTTTATGTTTGTGGTGTGTTATTTGAGACAGCCGTATGTGGAGTGCTGTGCGTGTTAAAACGGGGCGAGTTGGGGGGATTCTGGGGAAGTCAGGTCTTTTTACGTTTACTCTTTAGAAGCTGCCAAACTGCCCTGTTTCCTTATTGCTGTCTTTTTATTACCACGTCACTACGATGATGTTAATGTCCATTTTTACGTGATCACAGAGCAGAGAGGGGCCACAGATGAGGATTCAGTCTCAGGCAAAGAAAAAAAAAATCTCTTTATTGGATAAGGATAGCTAGCTGGCTAATTCATTGATCCTGCTGATGAGGTGGTGGGGGGGGGGGGGGGGGGGGTTGGAATTTGTTGCCATGGTGACAAAGACAGGGTTGGGTGGATGAGAGTCACTCGAAGGCCCCCCGATGAAGATAGTAACCATGACAACTATGTCGGTGTGTAGCAGTGTCTTTGTTGTGGTTCACGTACACTCGCCATCAGACAACCTGTAGATTTAGTGTGTGTGTGTGAGAGAGAGAGAGAGCGAGAGAGAGAGAGAGACATGTGCACATGTGTTAGCATGCCTGAGAGACGCGTGGGTCTGCGTGAACATGTGTGAACGTGTGTTGATGTGTAAAAAGTTTTTGTGGTGCATAAAAGTTATTTTCTTGAACATGTGTTTGTCAAAGTTTTAGGAGGAAATCAAACATGTGTTATAAAGTTTTATCGTTTCCCCCCACTGTAAAAAAAAAAAAGTATTTCTGCTTAATATGTTATCAGTTAGCTTAAAAGTATAAAAGTAAGATTTTTCTTTACATAACGGAGTCAAAATGAACCCCAAAAAAAACTGTAAGTGATATAATTGACCTGTAGAATGCCTGATTTTCTTACAGCTCATGTATGAACAGTGCCCTCTGCAGAACAGAGTAGGTACTGCAGCATCAGGACATCTGGCTTTATTGAAGAAATCATGAGAATAAACGCATGGAAATATTGTATAGAACTCATTATATATTGAATACTATGTCATTCTCAACTTGAAAATATAGAATATGCTTTACAACGTGAGATCCAGCCAACAGTGCAGCAGACAGGATTGTCTCTCGTTTTATTTATCGTCCTTTAAAGTCCTGGAAAAAGACAAGAGACTTCAGAGAGAGAGACCCCCAGAGTCCAGGACTGTTAGCTGCTCCACACAACCGTTTCAGAATTCCACTTCAAGTCCTTAAAAAAAAGTTGTATTTAAGAGCAGAATGGTTTATCTACTTTCTAAAAAAGCAAAGCTGAAACTCACAATAAAAAAGAAGAAGAAGAAGAAGTGAGAAGAGTGTTAGAAAAAAATGATTATGAAGTAGTCTTATGAAACAGAGCCACTAAAAGATTTACCTGTGAACTTTTTCTTTTTCAAGATGAATCACCAAACTATCGTTGGGTTCATAGTTAAATAGGTGATTTAAAAAAAAACAGGATAAAATAACGGCATTTTCCTGTCAGGATTTGGGTTTGGGAAAGGGTGCCAACACCTCGAGTTTTAATGGGCGGGGTTTTGGTACCATCAAATCTCTCTGATACATAATAAAGGACTATACTTTGTAGTTTTTCATGTTGTAGGCTTTTACCTTCAGGCAGTGTGAACAATGAGACAGATGGCTTCCTAAAAAGAAACGGATCCTCTAAACTGCCTGTTGTTGTCTTTATGCTAATATCACACCAGTACCAGTGGTTTTTGTTTATCGCTCAGGTTTCACATCTAGACTACAAAGTGTGTGAATGCAAAGAGTTTTGAAATGCTCTCTTTAAGGGAGCCTCTGCAAACCCCATTTCTATGCTATCTATGGTCATTTAAACATCAGTAGCCTATTTTACCTCCTTACATAGCGTCATTGTTGGTGGTGAAGTTCGGCAGAAGTTACCGGATCAAATAAAAAAAAAGTTCTTGCATTCTCACAGTGAGGAAATCAATTCACAACATCGTGGCATGCTTTTGAAAATGTCGGTAATAATATGAAGTATGGATGAGTTTGCTAGAATGTGAAAAACACCAGTATAGTTCTTTAAATCTTGTATGAAAGGTCTGCTGGTTACCTGTAAACTGGTTAGGCCAAAGGGAGGGAGGGGGAGGGGGGAGGGGGGAGGGGAGGGTATTAATGGGGGATATTAGGTACTACTGGGGTACTATTGGGTAGTTTGGGGTACTGTGAGGTCAGGTCGTGTTATTGTTCTCAGTGCTTCAGTCTCTTCTTCAGTACGTGTGGTAGATAAAAACGATAATAAAAAGCATTCTCTGTTTTATGTTCTGGCCCATGTACACTACTGTGGTATTATTGGTTGATTGTAAAACTCAGTATGTTATTGAAGTAAATGGAACCTGTGTGTGATGATGTCTCGGGCCTGGTTTGTCCTGTATTACTGAAAATAAATTGAAAACATTAATAAGGATTATTCATGAACAGGAATGCACTGTTTGTTGGAGATACTTTGATTCTCCACTCTCCGGCGGGGCACGTGATCATGCTGTCACTTTGTTTGGTTGACATCATAAAAGGTGATGATGTGCGGTGCCATCAGCTGTGTGGATTCGAGTATAATTCATTGCATGGATGTAACAGTATCTCCCCCACAAATATTAATACAAATTGAATCCCCCATCGACCGACAAATAAGTAAATATGGATTTTTTTTTCGTAGCGTGCTTCCCCTTTAAACATGTTACTTTAACCAATGGTTTCTTCCTGTTCTGAAGGTGTTCGACCTCTTCAGTGTAAAAACGCTGTACAGAGATGTGTGTCACTGTCTATTACCTGAATGTCTCTGGACTGAAGTCTGACCGTCACTTCAATAAAAAAAAGAGAACATCTTTTGGACTGCCTGTTTGAAATGTGTTCATATTTGTGTTAACTTTGAAGATTTTATAACATATCCTGTATTCTTTTGTAATAACAAGAGATGTGGGAGGGAAAGATCTGAAGCATGTTTCACTTCATGGTGTCAAATCTCATATTGAAAGCGCACAAAAAAAAAACCCAAATCCACCATGTTTCAGAAACTAGTTGCATGAACTGTTTTTGGTTTTCTACATAAAGTAATTTCAAACTTACAACTTCAAATGTCAACATAAATGGGAAGAGCTATAGGGCAACACTTTTGACTCAATTTGACCTCATTTGTATTTATATATTGATTGTTTCATTTTTTTTTTCTTTGTCAGTTTTTGAAATGTTCAGTTTTAGATTTTTGCTTTTATAGACAACTTGCATTCAACAATCACTTGAGGATGATAAAGGAACACTTGATCCTCACAGCATGACACCCAGTCAGGTAAACTTCAGGGATATCAATCTGTTTGTTTAGGAAGCACAAGTGAATCATTAACACCGGCTTTGGTGCAAATGAAAGCACCGCGCACGCATCTCCATTTGCGTTCGCCAGAGAACACTGGAACAGGCAGGTTCACACAGAGCACATGTGACAGGTGTGAAAGAGTCTGGAGACTGTCTGCTCTCATCTGCCTGCTCTCATCTGCGAGGAGAACGGGGAGGGGGGCAACGGTGGACCTGCCAAATTGTGGTGTTCTCTGGCAAATGCCAATCAAGCTGCGAATCGCTGGGCTGTGAGCAGGGGTCACACTGGAGGACGTTGGGCCCTCATGCCAGCCTCATGGAGTCTGGTTCTGACACACTGGCAGCCTGCTGGAGGTCATTTTGAGGAGTTATTTTTGGCAGTTCTTCTAGATTCCCACCGTTCTTTCTCACACAAAGGAGCAGGTACCGAACCTACTGCTGGGTTGATGCCCTTCTACAGCCCTGTTTACCTCTCCTTGTGGAACACAAATATCCATATATATATTAAAATACTTTTTGAGTGGCCTAAGTGGTCCTTAATGATCTTTGTATTTCATGATATCTATCTAATTGATAAATAGATCTTTAAAAAAAAAAAAAAAACACCCACAGATGATGTAAATTACATGCACATAAAACGTTCAAAAAAAAGTTTGTGTTTTTAGATGACCAGTATATCTCATCTTGTCAGTATCTCTCTCCACACACACATCACTCTAACAAAGATAGAGAAACATACAGTGCTGATAGAAACAGCTTTATTGAAGCCTGAAAGATGTGAACACATAAACTCTACATGCATACTCATTCAGACACACACACACAGACACACTTACATACCACAGGAGAGAAACAAACACACACAGGTGTGACCTTAGCATCCTGAGAGAGGATGAGAGGAGTGTGTTGGGTGTCACCAGTTCCCCCTCCTGCATCTAATCGAGTGAACAGGCCAAGAGTGTCAACGCTGGACTTAAAACGGAGGACGAGCAGCGACTCACCAAGGTTTGGATTTAAAACTGTTTTATTGTGTGTGTAGTGAGATGATAGAAGAAGGTATTTCTTTGTGGTACCATTATTAAACTGTAAACGCTGAAAAGGTAACGTCTCATTTAAAGGCTGATTTTTGAAAAGTAGATAAGTCATGATGGAAACTAATTAGTGTCTGTGTTTTCTTGTTTCCATTTGATAAACTGATAAATCAGCCGATACAACACGTGTAATGGTGAGTGGAAAAAAAGAGAATTGTTAGAAAAACTGAACTGAAATTTGATCGAACTTCTAAGTTAACTTGCTTCTCTTCTTCAGCGACCTCTAACAGCCCCTTCCTCTGCATCAAGCAACCCACAAAGTAAAGGCAATGAAACAGCTACACTTAAAGATGTTCGTGCTAAACCGTTGAGCAGAGTTTTCTTGTTTTATTTTTTTTTTATTTTGTTGTTTAACCGAGCAGCTCTGCTGGGGAATCATACATACAGTACTTCATCAACCTTCATGTTAACAAAACACAAGTGTCTTTTGTTAAAACAAAAACACAAAGCAAGGTAGAAAATGTTTCCGTACATTTTTGTATTAAGAGAGAGAAATGATTTCTATTAAAGCATACGACAGTCTCTCCTCTTTCATTAAATAAATTCAAAGTGCCAGTTCCAGCTGGAGACAGCCTCAAAGGATGCGAGCGGAAATGAGGGTTGAGATGGAGCAACGCTAAAAACTGTGAAAGCATTCACGAGAACCTATTGATGGTATCCCCGTTGAAAGAAAAGAAACACCCCAAACCATGTTAGATTCCAATCAAAATGATATACAAGCTGGAAACTCCCCTCGGAAATGGTCACACATGGACACGGGCTGCTGTTTCCCACACTGGCGGCTTTGACAGGGCATCAGAACATTCGCCCAATAGTTGGCAAACAGATCACAGATGGAAAAGAAATAAAGGCTAGCTGATGATACGGCTTATTGACTGCAGGGAAGGGAACTCCTCGTTGTCCCTGTTGTGCAGGGTCTTGTGGGAGTTGAAGTCTTTGGGGGCCAGTACCTGTCTGCAAGTGGGACACACCTGGCAGTCCAGCTCAGCTGCTGCGTTGTCCGCTGTGGTCGGCTTCATCCAGGCGTTCTTCTTGTTCTTGTTCTTCTTTCCTCCGCCGGCGCCGGACTGCTTCTCCAGCGCCTTACAGTCTCCATGGGCGGTCAGCAGCTCCTGCTGCTTGCTCGTGTCCGGCAGGAGAACCAGCAGCTCGTTGAAGATGCGGTTGAAGTCGTCGCCGAGCAGCTCCCTACAGCTGCAGTGGTACTGGGCTGCTGATATCACACCCTGAGAATCCAAAGAGAGAAAGGGACAACTCAAATAGATATATTTAATTACTAATGATGTCACAGCCGTAGAGAGAATTAGGTTTATCTTGAAATGTTGTGCGTCATTTGAATGATTTCCTGTTATTAAAGAGATGTAGTTTCTACTTTTGATTTGCAGCATTTAATCAAATTTGAACTTCACTTTTTATTGATTTAATTTGTGTTTATTTGGATCAAGAGTGCCCCTTTAATTCGTCCTGCTATCACTAATTGATCCGGCTGTCATAAGCAAGTACAGTATTTTTTGAAGAACTAATAAGTGTTTGTTATTATTCATGCACAAGAAATGGATGAACATGAGAACCTGTCTGAACTGCGCGGAGAAGTTCTTGAACTCGTTGAACTTTGACTCATCGTTGTGGAGGTACTTCCTGATGGACTGGATCAGCTCCAGGTTCCTCTGGTGAAAGTCCTCTGGTACCAGGTAACCACTGCTGGATATCTTGGGGGGTCTGAGAGATTCAAGGGTGGGGGGGGGGGGCGCACATAAACTCACTTTGCACCTGACAGAGTCAATGTTAACATTTCATAAGTAGCCTGTTTGTATGAAAAAAAAAAAAAAAAAAAAAGGGGAGGTTGTCTCACATGTTGACTGCAGAAGGAGCCGGCTCCACCACGTTGCTGTTGAGGGGGATCCCAGTGAAGCCTGGGGGAGGTTTAGTGGCTGAGACCCCCAGGCCTGGTGGAGGTGGGGGCACAGCGGAGGATGGGGCGGGAGCCGAGGACTTCACTGGGAAGGAGGTCTTGAAGCCTGAAAGATAAAAACAGTGAGCCCTCTTAGTATTTTATATTGAGGCAGGATAACATGATCTAAATAATAAAGACTCAGGGGGCGGCAGTAAGGACTTGGGTTGAGAACTTTAGGGTCGCTGGTTCAGTCCCGGTACCAATAAAATATGGAAATTTACACTAGTTGCTGCTGAAATAAAGTAGAGAGTGTTAAAAGTCAAAGTGCTTTACCTGGTGGAGGTTTGTTGGCGATGAGAGCAGGGAACTCTTCCTCCTGTTCCAGAGGGGGGTCTGTGTTGGGGTTTGACTTTACAGCGACAGCCTCTTTCGTTATTCGTGTAGATTTTTCCGGGTGACCATTAGTCAATCCACTTGTAAGAGGTGCTGTCACAGTACCAGACGGCTTGATCCACGTTTTCTCAGGTACGTTCTCCTTCTGTGCTGCCGTTTCCACTGAGATTGAACTCGGCGTTTGTGTGGTCCCTGACGCCGAGGACACAGACGCGGAGGGAGCGGCGGTGTTCTTCGGCGTTTTTTTCTTCTTGCTGGCTTTAGAGGCAGATGGGTCGTGGCTGGGGGTCAGGTCGGGAGTGTTGGAGGTCGCCGTGGGAGGTTTGCTGTTGCCTCCTTTAACCGTGAGCAGAGAAGAGATGTCCAACATGGTGGGCACCGAGCGGAACTCCTTCTGCGTCAATCCTTTGCCATCGTCATCCGAAGACGGCGGAGAGCGAGTGGACGCCGCTTTCCCATTCTCCCCTACTTTTTTTTTCCTGCGTGAGGACGACGAGGTTGACGAGGAGAGGAGCTGAGGGCCGGAGGAGACGGAGGGGACCTGAGTGGGAGCTCTGGAGGGAGGAGGCGGTTGAGCGGTGGGTTTAGCTACAGCAGTGTGGCCCGACCAAGCCGACTTGTTGCCGGCTGCGGTTTTTAGGGGCCGGATTTTGGAGACGAGAGCGGGGAAGTCCTCCTCGTGGAACGAGGAAGTCTTCCTGGGTTGGGCAGAGTACGCCGGGGTCATGGGCGATGATACAGCAACAGCTGAGAGGCTCGGGAAGTCATCTTCTTTCAAAGCCGTTTGGACTGCTGTTACAACCGCGGGAGCTGGTTTTACACTGAAGACACAGACACAACTCAAAGTAAATATTTCAGCGCAGGATGGTTTATACAACGAGGATTTCAGCTTGTACTGTGAGTAAATTAATTACATGGATGCGGCTGCTGTGGCTCCCAACACTGGAAAGTCATCTTCTTCTGGATTATTGCTCTTCATTGTTCTTACTGTGAAATAGAACAACAACAATAAAAACTCTGAGTGAATTCCTGATTCTGCTGAAGACTACAGGCATCCAATTAAATGAGGCAAAAACACACCTGGAGGTTTGCTTGTTGGTTTGATTTGTCCGGTCCGGTGTCTGGGCTCCTCTGGTTCAGGTCTCTCCGTTCTCTCCTCTCTGGAGTGTTTGAGAGCACTCCTCTCCTGCATCGCTGCCCTCTCCTCTTGTCTACGCATGGCCATGGAGGCCCGCCGAGCAGCTGCCAACTCCCTGTCCTCTTCCTCGCTGTGAGGACAAGAGCACAGTCACATATCGTACACTTAAAAAGCAAAAAGAAACCAAGCATCACCTGTTGTTTCGCATAAAGACAGCTAAATATAAATACTAAAACAGATTCTCAATCGCATTGTGAGACACCCAAAGATCCCCAGCCCTACTATTGACACTTAAATAAGTCACGGGTGTACAACTGGTGCATCCTTGTGCACATAAAGAAGCTGCTTCATACTCTTCTATGCTTGCCAGTGTGTTTTCTTTTTCTATTTTTTGAAATTTTCAGGAGTGCAGACTCACCGAGAGTATCTCCAGCTCTTCTGTCCTCCCTGAAGCCGTGCTCCTCTTCCGCCACGATTTTGACGCATCTCCTCATAGTCCTCACCCGTCACCATACCTACGGACACACTTGTGTTTACTCGCAATCACAGATTTCAAACCAGTTATATCAACAACAATCCTCTAGAATAGAGAGATTGATATCTTTTTTATTATTATTATTATTAAAAAATAACAATATGATCACTTACCATCATTTCTCCTCTGTTGTCTTGGAGCATAGTTAAACTGCAGGTCGATGTGGCGGTTCTGCCGCGCCTCCGCTCGGTTCTTGCTGTGTGCTGCGGCCTTGTGGGCCTTGTAGTCGATCTCAGAGCGGAAGGCGTGGGTGAACTGTTCCGTGGCACAGCGGCCCTCCTCACACAGATAGTGACTGTCCCTGAAGTGCTCGCTCAGGTACGGATAATCACTGTTGTTTGCAAATTCAAACTTTCACAGTTAGTTTTGTATTTTTAAAGACGACTCATAAACACATTGTTTTTTTTGTACTTAAAACTGAACAGAAGTAGCATGCAAACTGTAATACCAAGTGTTGTTTTATACACACCTGTAATATTCCTGTGAGCCATCTGCGTCACAGAAATGACAGAAGTAGTGGTCCCTGCGCAAATGCTTTAGCAGCTCATCGTTATCAAGATAGCGGTCGTCACAGAACTTGCAGAGTGGGTGTCCTCTGTGGCTCGTGTCGTCCGGGTCTCCATGTGCTCTGTGACGTGCAAGCTCCTTCCGGTTGTACCACTTGCGCTCATGAGAAAAGATCTGGAGGAGGATAAAAGTTTAAGTTCTCTTACAGCTCTACTAACTTAAATGATCCAGTCTGATGAGAGATGTTGTAAAAATGACCACAGAGCCTCATCAGTATACCTTGAGATGCTTTGAACAGAGCTTGCAACAGAAGAGTTCGTGCTGCTTCCTCATGTGCTGCTCCAGCTCCTCAAACTTTGAGAAAACTTTAGGCTCCGAGCAGCGGACGCACTCTGGCAACAGCAGATGCCTGAGGGAAAAAAAAAGAAAGAAGCACACCATGAGATAACCCAATCAGAGCAAAACAAACAATGCAAAAGAGCTCCTTGTTACATAGGAAAATGATATGGAGAATACATTTGATAAAGATTTGAAAAGCAAAGGCAAACTCCTGCACATTGTCTAAAACACACAAATACATTTGCAGCATTCCAGTGTGCATTCTAGTTACAGCTTAAAAAACAAAATATGACAGAAGATTTTTACGTTTTTCTTTTTAAGCTTTTGTCCTTGTTGATACGACTGATCATAAAAATAATAGACACTATGTCAATTGTCTAAATTACTCAAAATCTGACTAATTGTCATTGTGTAAAAACTAGCAGGCTGCTTTCTTGTCATTACAAACTTTCAAAAGTGTTAAAAAACAAGCCGGATTAATATAACAAATGGTGCATTGAAATCTACAGAATGCAAAACAGGAGGCTTTTCCAAATGTGTAGGGCTAATTTTAGTCCCAGTAGTGTTATGAACAGAGTTATAAATCTTTTCACTGTGATTTATTTAGCACGCTGAGTTGACAAAAGATGCTTCTCTGACCTTTTAAGCATGTGTGTGGCTTTCCATCCTACAATAATAAGCTGGTTATTAATCTATTTGCACTGTTAAAGCATTTTTTTTTCAATCAAACACAGACCTATCCATGTTGGTGACTGTGTTTCTGTTAAGCCCTTACTGAGATTTCAGCTACTTTTTTAAAGGCTATTGGGAATAAATTAACAGACACTGGTTGAGCCCCTGTTGATTGTAGTTGTGATAATTTTGACAGATTACATTTCTACAGTCACTAGAAAATGAAATCATGAAGTATGGAGCAGAGCAGTACCTGTACTGGGCATAAATCCTTTCATCACCGAAATAGATATCATGCTTCTTCTCACAGGTGAACTGCTGGTAGGGCAGACTCGAGAAGGCGTCCACTTTTTTAACAAACACCACCTGAGAACAACAGGAGAGTCAGACCACAAGAATGCTGAACTTCATAGGATGAACAAAGCTAGTGTGCAGGGTGGTAAAAAAAATAACAAGATTTTTTATTCAGTACTGCATGGGTGGTGGCATATGGAGTCATATGGGGAAGTATTTATCTGACAGTTCAGAAACTGTCAGATAAATAGGAAAGTCTAGCTATAACTATTTTTGACACTGAACTTTGAATATTTTAACACATATATTTTCCAATGATGACCGCACGCGCTACATTATAATAATAATAATAATAGCTTTATTTATATAGCACCTTTAAAAACAAATGTTTACAAAGTGCTGTGACAGACAGAGCAAATACAGCAAAAACAACAACAGAACAGAGATTAACAGAGAGGGCAAAATTGTAAAAAATAAATAACAGGAATGATATGGAGTCAACAGGCAGGTATGGAGAGGCGGTTCAGTACAGTGAAGGAAAATTAGTTTAAAATCAATCAGGAGAGAACAAAATTTAAATTGAGGGAGAGTGGGACGACATCACATCACAGGCTGTAAACACAGAATGAAGATAAACAGAAGGGATAAACGGGACATTGGTTAAATGAATAAAGCAACAGAGAGCTGAAGAGTTAAAAAGATAAAAGGAGGAGGAATTTAAAAAGACTAAGAGCAGGTTTTTTTTGTCTTGTTCTATTTGTTTTCTTTCTCCTTTGACTCTTCTTCTCTTTCTTTTAATCTAATTTTTTTTTAATTATTATTATTTCATATAACTAACTTGTTTGTTTGCCCTTCCTTAAGATGTTAAATATCGTAGAGAAAGGGAAGAAAACCTTGATGGAGGGAAACATTTATGAATTTATGTCATACAGATCCAAGCTACCCTAGTTTTACTTCAAGCTAATTTTAAACAAAATGTAAAACATGTTTCTGTATTGTAAGTGTTATTTTTTTTAGAATTTTCACATCACTGGGGGAACACAACCTTTTTGACACCACACCACTTATAAAAATGTAAAATATTATGTCATCTTTATGTTGAATATAAAACATGTGTACTGTATGCTAAGACATGATGACAATAAAAAGTAATTAAAAAAGAGCAGTAAAATGAATACAGGAAGGGATACATATAAAAGGCTAAAACATTTAAAGAAGAGGAAGATAAAAAGGGTTAAAAGCAATTAAATTAATAAAAGGAAGGGTTAGATCTTTAAAGGAGAAATCAAGTCTATACAAGTGAGTTTTAAGAAGTGATTTAAATTAGGGTGTATTGGCAGATATTGACGACCTTAGTGATAGGACACTGTCCAGCCAGGTTGACCGAAGTCCATTTAGCCAGCTGTCTACATAGTTCCCTGTACCTGAGAATAAGCCCCTCCCCCCAATAAATAAGGTACTGACAGGCAGACAGACACGCATTATGCCCAAATAGGTCCAGCACCTGAATAGAAGTCGTGTGAAAACCTGCTTTGACAACAGGTTTCTCTGCTTTGACAGTTCAGTGAATAACGAAACCACGCCGCATTGAAAATTAAACATGATTAAAGAAACCAGAAACAAGAAAATCCATTCAACTCCAGTTCAGACAGACGAACTAACTAGAAAGGCTACATTGACGGACTCGCTAATGGTAGCTTTAACTACCTTTGCCGAGCTAATGACAGCGAGATACGCAGCCTAAGCAGTCGGTAGACACTTCTTGTGACTTGTCGTGTTTACTGGATATGTATTTTATTCATTATGAATTCCGCTTTCATTCTCATTTTCTACGACAACGCTGCCAGGACAGCGCGGCCTAGTTAGCAACACCGAGCCACATCCCCGAGCCACAGTAGCGATGGAATGCCCACCTTGTCGAGCTCCTCCCGGCAAACAGCGCAGTACTTCTGGTCGCACAGCACTCTCATCTTGGTGGAGCAGCGGTAGCAAACCGGATGGTCGCATTTTCCTAAGGCGAAGATCTCAACTTCTTGGCA